>NW_019739600.1:2035-11404 GCF_002891405.2 Cryptotermes secundus
GTGGAAGGTTCGCGACACAAGTAGTCGCTACTGCCAACGGGTTACGGAGGATAAGAAAGTGGACCTTATGGAGGGGTCGACCCCCTCCAAAACGGAAAAAGGAGCAGGGCACAGAAAAGGAGCCGGTAAAATAGAAGAACCGGTCTCCCCATGGAGAGTGAATGTGCCATGTGAGAAAGCGATGGATGAATGTGATCTTCTGGCGGGCTGAAAGGAAACCGCTCCAGACGAGCTTTGTCTCAAGGGGGGAGCAGATGTAACGGACAAAGAATAGTCGCTGCAAGAAGAGCAACCGAAACAACAGGAGACACCGCAAGCACAGCTACGGGACGGAAAAGGAACGGGGATGCACCGCTAGGCTATTCGGGACGAACAGCCTTAAGGAGGGAGCAGTGTGACATGTTGCGCAAACGAGAACCCCCCCACCAGCAGTGACGCGGCGGGTGAGTCAGCGCTCCCCTCCCCCTCCTCCGCACGGTAACGTAACGGTGATTCAACAGGATTGTTACGGTAGTAACAGCGGTTACTTCCGCTAGCGTTACTAGCAACACAGCGCCAGGCAACAAGGGTGCCTATTGCGCAACCGGCAAGCACTGCAGCTTTATAAGTGAGCTGCACAGCAGCCACCAGTCAGTTGCACTGAGTCAGTCAGTTAGTCCTGGAGCCACCTCCTAGTTAGTTCCGAGTTAGCCAGCAACCAGCCAGTGGTATTGTGGCATTTGGAGTGTACTAATTGTGATACTGCAGATAGCAGTAATCGTAAATCTGTAATTTGGGTGATTGTGAGAGCGGATGTGAAATAAAATTCGCTATATCAAATACATCGAGAAGTTATTTGTCGCGATATACGCACGATACGCGACAATATCAATTAGGTCTAAAAGTTGGGGGGGTCGCACTTTGTGGCTATGGGGGCCGCATGTTTGACATGGCTGATGTAGAAGAATAAATTTGGATAGTCGGGGATGGCCTCGACCGGAGGTCTGAAAATGAAAACAACCTGCCCCTTCTACGGTTGGGAAGTTAAGAGCAGTTAAGAGGGTTAAGAGCCCTATGCCTCCACTCCGTAAAGCTCTTCGTCCACTAGAGCAGTATGGTTAGCAGAACAGTGCAGTGCCGTTGTAGTATGTCTGCAGCGAGTGCGCCCACTGCAGGCGTGCAGCGTCAGAGACGGGACCGAAAGCATTCCCCCCACCAAAGTTGTTACCCACTACGTTTACCCCTCCAAGTTGAACCAAGTCCGCTTTCGTGCAGTCTTGCGCTCCATGTTGTACAGAATATTGCAATGACCGACTCGTCTTCGGAAGAAGAAACGATTTGTGTAGCTATGATGCTACAAGAGGATCAGCCAAAGCGAATATGGGTGCACGATATTAACAAGAAAATAAACGAATTCGGAGAGTTCCACATGATATTTCACGACCTAACTGAAGACGATAAGAAGTTTTTTATCTACTTTCGCATGAGCTATGCCAAATTTTGTGAGCTATTATTAGCAATAGAGCCACGCATAAAGAAGAAGAACACGAATTTTAGAGAGGCCATAACCCCAAGAGTAGTAGTAGTAGTAGCAAAGTAGTACCTAACTATACTGTTTGTACACGGAAGGTACAGGTACAGTTGTCCCTGTGCTCAACGAATGAAAGCACGACGCCATTAAAGGCTTATGGGGGAGTGGATGTATAGATCCACATTTTCTTGACCCTACCGGGACTCGAACTCTGACCCCTCGGTCGTCCAGCCCGTAGGCAGTCGCTATACCTACTACGCTACCGGGGCTCACGTGCATGGGAAGACCGTGGGTTAAAACATATATGTAATTTGTTTTCATTCATGTATTGCATACTAATTATTAGTCTACCTGATTCGTTCAGCGTTTCGCCAATCTCCGTCCAAGCGTTTTCTCTTCTCATACTGTCATAATAGTAGGCATGACTGCAGTCGTAGAGTATATTGTACTCTTGTACAGTGGAGATTAATCTTTCCTTGAAAGCCATGTCTTGCCTCATTGACACTCAACCCAGGAATGACAAAGCGTTTTGGTAGGTGGAAGTGGGATGCGGCGTGCCGCCATGACACTGCCGTGCAGAATGTTTGCCTCTTCTAGCAACCGAGACGATACTATACTATACTATACTGGCACGACCCTACTCTAGTGGGCGCACTTCCATTTAAATACACGGAGAGCAATGCGTCTGCAGCTTTCGCTCTGCACTGCGCGGATACGACACTGTTCTAGTGGGCGAGGACCATAAGCCGGCTCGACAAGGAAGGAGAGAGGGGCAGTAAGGACAGTAGATGGGAGAAGTGCGCACACAGCGACGGACATGAGCCGACGTCACAGGTGAACACATCAATAGGCAGATTCCGGTATAGAGAAATGGCGATAAACATGCCTGTACTTAAGAAATCTGAGATCCAATTGACCCGTTGTCTTGTATGGGCGTAGAACTATTCCTAGAGCCCTTTAGGAAGAACACAGACTGAAAGTGTTCGATAAGTTAATACCCAAGATAATATCTGAACTCAAGAGAGAGAAACCAACAGGATAATGGGGAAAAGTACACATTGATGAACTTCATAATTAGTATAATCTTCAGTAAATATTATTAGGGTTGTTACGGCACACAACCAGAGTGATCATAAACTTAAGAGATAAAAGACAGCAGTCAGTATACTGAATGTCCGACTGTGATACCAGTAATTATCTGGTAGATACAAAAGTTAGGTAGAGACCGTCGGTAACCTATATAAACGAGAACACAAGGAGATACTAAATCTCGAGATATTAAAGGAGGTGGAATAAAAAAAGAGTCCGAGTTGAAAACCTTAAAGAGCTTTTGGTCTTTGGAAAACATAGATGATGATGTGCGTATCAACAGGACTTGTGAAAACATTAGAATTAATATAAAGTTTCAGCGAAAGAAAGTTTAGGTTATTAAGAACCGATGTAGCATAGGCCATGGTTAGACAAAGGATGTTAAAAACTATATACTCCAAGGAAACAGCAAAGTTCCAATAGTTAGAGGACCCAATCCAATTAAATGGAGATAACCCGAACAGGGTAAAATATGACGCTAGTAGATATTTCTGGAAAAGAAACGAAAGCGAATATCTCAGACACAAAATTAAACAGCTTGAAAGAAACAGTTAAAGGAAGTAAGTTAGGGATATATAAAGACAGAGAGAGATTCAGGAATGCTTATCAACCTAAAACAACTATGGTAGAGGACGAGAAGGGTGGTCTGCTTGCATATTACCACAAAGTTTGGAACAGGTGGAATAACTATTTGTGTTAAATGTCAAGCAGATTGGTACCAGCGCCTCAGAGTGCAATTTTTTTTTCGTTATCCTGTTATTTACAATTTCCGATCAAATATTTTCTTCCGCATTCTTATACAAAACTGTAATATTGCCCCTGGTTCTGTATAGGCATGAAAGTTGGTATCTGATACTAGCAGAGGAACATAGACTGAGGGTGTTTGAGAACAGGGTACTGAGGAGTACATTTTGACCGAAGAAAGATGAAGTGACGGGAGGTCGGAGAAAGCTGCATAAACAGGAGCTTTATAACTTGTACTCTTCATCAAGCACAATTAGAATGATGACGGTAAGGTGATGAGATGAGCATGGCATGTAGCACGAATGGGGAGAAGAGGAATGCATATAGGATATTGGTGGGAAAGCCAGACGGAGATAACTAGGAAGACCAAGACGTAGGTGGGTGGACAATATTAAAATGGATCTTAGATAGTTAGGATGGTGTAGTATGGAGGATGGGGCCAGTGGAGGGCTCTTGTGAACACGGTAATGAACATTCGGGTACCATAAAATGTTGGGAAGTTCTTGAGTAGCTGCACAATTGGCGGCTTCTCGAGAAGGGCTCAGCTCCATGGAGTTAGTTGGTTAGTCTTTCTCCAGCACTTTCTATCTGTGTTCTTCCTAAAGAGTAACAGGCCTGGTTCCACACCCCTACAAGACAGGAGGCTACCTGGATATCCAAGTGTTACATTTTTAATAGCACAGGCACGTTTGTCATTATTGCTTACCTGTATCGAAATTTGACCATTACTATTTCCAAAATGACAGATTGCTATTCGAAAACTGAAAATGTGTAACTGCCTGGTATTAATTAAATTCTGGCAGAAATTATTCCAGCAGGATGTGAAACATAACGTTCTGAAATCCATAAATTCATTAATTCAATTTGTGACAGGGAGCAATTTCCCAAGCTCTGAGACGGGTCCGTTATTGTACCTATATACAAGAAGAGTGATGTCACTGTAGTAATCATCAAGGCACAATATTGTGACATGAGGGCTGAAGGCCGAAATAGTGGAGCCAGAGGAGACTTCCATCGCTAGGTAACTGCTCGGTAAACACATTCCCGCAGCAACGAATACTCAAGTAACAACAGAGGTATTGCTGGAAACGATTTCTTTCTATTCGGTGGTTATAAAATAAAGAGAGCTGAGGTCTGGCAGTGCTGCGTGCAGTCGAGCTCTGCAAAGGAGACTGGGAAGGGATGGCTATCCAGTTTAGTTAAGGGAATAGCTGGCAGGCAGTTCTGAACGAGAGTCGGTGAAGGAAGGACCTGAGCTCCTGAAGCTGACGAATCTCCACGGTTAGAAGCCGTTACTCGAGAGCGGCTGATGAAGACACAGCAGGCTCAAAAATGCTTAACATGTCCTAGTGAATTGTTAAGTGTGTAGATCAGCGATAGCGCTGTAATTACTTGTAGTTCGGACAGGTGTGTATAGGTTGCCAATAAATCCATTCACCAATCGATACCCCGTCTGCAGTCAAACACGTACGTGTATACGTGACAGTATTTATTAGCAGTATACAAAATTTCATCCAACATCCTCTTTTAAGTTCAACTCCACATGCAGAAAATCTTATTGGGAAGATTTCTATCTTCTGGCATGTAACGTCGCTCAGTCCGCTGAAAGTCAACAGATGTTTCGGAGGAACATGTCGCCTCCATCTTCATCGAATAAACCAAGCAAGAAGCCAGCGTGAAGCCGATACCTCTGCGTGCTACCTGCTTCATGCTGGTTTCTTGCTTGGCTTATTCTTAGACCCTGAAGATGGAGACGATATATTTCTCCGAAACGTCCGCTGATTTCCAACTGACTTTACGACGTTATATCCCAGAAGACAGAAGTATTTATAACCACAGCTGTGAGAACCTCAAATCGGACAAAGTTATTGGCGATTATCAGTGTGGGGTCAAACAGGATAGGTCAGCTACTGATTGGATTTTTGTATTCGTTAGATCACTCACTCATGCAGCCGAGCCCTTCTTAAGAAGCTGCCAATTGTGCAGCCACTCAAGAACTTCCCAGCATTTTATGGAACCCGAACGTTCATTACCATCTTCACAAGAGCCCTCTACTGGTCCCTATCCTCAGCCAGATCAATCCAATCCATCTCATCCTATCTCTCCGTAATATTGTCCACCCACCTATGCCTTGGTCTTCCAAGTGGTCTCATTCCTTCCGGCTTTCCCACAAATTTTCTATATGCGTTTCTCCTCTCCCCCATTCGTGCTATATCCTCTGCCCAACCTGACTTTTTCATTCTATTTATACTTGGAGAAGTGTACAAGTTATGAAACTCCTCATTATGCAGTTTCCTCCAACCTCCTGTCACTTCATCTCTCTTTGGTCCAAATATTCACCTCAGCACCCTGTTCTCAAACACCCTCAGTCTATATTCTTCCCTTAATGTCAGAGACTTAGTTTCACGTTCATACTGAACAACAGGCAAAATTATAGTTTTGCATATTCTAATTTTTATGTTTTTGGACAGCAGATGAGAAGACCAAAGAATCTGGCCTGAATGGTAGCAAGCATTACCCGAGTACAATCTCCTCTTAATCTTCTCCTGAATCAGGTTTTGATTTGTTATAGTCATTCCGAAATATCTGAACTGTGCCACATTTTCAAAGAATCTGTTACCTATCTTTATGTCCTGATATTGCCATGCATTTTGGTGGTGAGGTAACAACATATACGAGTACTTAGTTTTCTCTGCGTTTACTTCTAGACTAACCTCCTTACCAGCGTCAGTTAAATTTTGTGTGTTGCTCTTTATACTGTCTATATTATCACCCAGTAGATTCACATCATCGGCATAGACCAACAGCTGATGTGTCCCATTTAATTTCAGCCCCACCTGGTTTCCCTGGACCTTCCTAATGGCACACTCTAACGCAAAGTTGAATAGCCATGGCGATAAAGCATCTCCCTGCTTTAAACTATTCTGGATACGAAAATTATCAGACAAATATTTATCTAAACGGACTTTACCATACACTTAGTTTGAACACATTTTAATCAGCCTGACTAGTTTCATGGGTATCCCAAACTCTATCAGAATATTGTACAATACTTCACTCCTAACTGAATCATTGGCTTTCTTGATGTCTATGAATAGCTGATGTTCTGTCTCATTGTACTCCAATTTTATCTCCAGTATCTGACAAATGCAAAAGTTCTGATCCGTAATTGATCTGTTACGTCGAAATCCACACTGATGATCTCTAATAATTTCATCTATTTTTGGACTTAACTTTGAGAGAAGAATATTGGATAAAATTTTGTATGAAGTTGATACATCTACGATTCAGTTAGGAGGGAAGTATTGTACACTATTCTCATAGAGTTTGAATACCCATGAAACTAGTTACGGTACTTCAGGTGTTTTTAAGTGAAAATCATAGAAAATTCCGCATCTGCAAACTCTTATCTGATACGTTTTATATTCAGAAATACCCAAAACAAGTAGAGCTTTACCGCCTCTGCTTTTCGAACTTTTCATTAGAATCCGTAACTGTGGGCGCCTGTGGGACTGAAATTAAATGGGACAAATCAGCTGTTGGTCTATGCTGATGATGTAAATGTATTGGAAGTTAACATAAATACCATAAAGAAAAACAAAAATCTCCAACAGACGCTAATAAGGAGACTGACCTAGAAGTAGGTGCTTGGAAATTCAAGTACCGGTATGTATCAACATCACGCAAGACAAAGTTGGACAGGTAATGAAATGTGGAAGGAGCCTCGATACCTGGAAATGACGCTAACAGCTCAAAATTATGTTTCTCAAGAGAATGGACACAGATTAATTTCGGGGAAATGTTTGCTGCTATTTCTGGTAGTCTCTTCTGCTATCTAAAGTCGTAATGATTAAAACACGGAAAGTTACAATTTTATTTGTAGTTGCGTACTATATGGAACTTGATCTGTCATAACAAGGTAAGAATATAAACCGAGGACATTTGAGAACTTCGTGCTGTGTACCTAAGGATATTGAAGTAACCGAAGATTGCATGAGGACCTTCGTAATGTGAGGATCTCGCTAAACATTATAAATATACGTATTAAAAAACGGAACAGCTCATAGGAAACCATGTTGCAGATATGAGAGAACATGAAATTTCATACAGAACTTCGATGGGTAAACCTGAAGGAAAATGAGTACTAAGAAGACGTAAATATAGATCGGAGGATCATATTGAAAAGGATTTTACAGAAACAGGATAGAAGAGTGTAATTTGAATTCATGTGGCTCAGGACAGGGAACAATGTCAGGCTTTTGTAAACGCGGTAATGAATCTTCAGGGTCTATAAAACAGTGATGATAATTTATTGAGAAGGTGAACAACTATTAGCTTCTCAAGACTTACTCAGGTTCTTGGAGTTATAATAACAATAACGAAGATACATTTGTAAGCCTGAAATACATATAACGGTGGGATGACCTTGAGTGGACGTGTGTGGTAGCAGTTCTCCCCAGTTCTGCGGAGCGCCATTTGCCGGCTCTGCGAGCGAGCACTGAAGCCGGGTCCAGACTTCTTGCGTATCAACCGATGCAACAAGTGTGGTCCCTTTGATGCAACGGGAAAAGACTGCCAAATGAGCGAACAGCCCGTTGCGTATCACCGTATCAACATTTTGCAACGGAAGGATGATACGGGGTACGCAACAAGTCTGGACCCGGCTTAAAAGGAGTGGCTGATAAGAGACGGCACTGATAATGTTGATTAATTGGGATGTCAAATCTAAAGTTTATCAGTTTTAACGTGGGTGTGTTATGGTGGTGATAACAAAACGATCACCAGTGTCCTCCATCTCCAACTAAACAGAAAATAGTGATCATAATCCAAACCAGAGATAAATGTTGTTACAGTATATTGTCACACGATGCAAGAAGGCCGGAAGAGTGGGGCCAGAGGAGACGTCCATTGCTAGGCAACGGCTCGGTAGCCCTGCGAATCGTAGAAGGTGGCGAAAAGTTAACCCACTGCCTGGGACTATAACTGGTCCACCCTGTTCCTGGACGATATAAATACGTGGACTTGGCTGTCCAGGTTGGGGAAGTGTCGAATCTCAGACAGTAAAATGTGGCCATGAGTCCCGCGGGACTCGAACCTGAGAATGACTGCACCTGCTAGAACAGCAGCAATTGTAAACGACAGACTCTAGAAAGTGACAATATTTTCTAGCACATCAAATGCTGCCATTATCTGTCCTTTCACGACATAATAGCTTAGTATTTGTTTTCCTCAACTGCTTCTGTATGGTATGCTGTATTTTCCCCCTACCGCCAATAAGAATTGTGATCCATACTCGCGCCAGCGCCTAATGAACTGCTTCTGTATAGTCTGATGTATTTTCCCCCTACCTCCAATAAGAATTGCGATCCATACTCGTGTCAGCGCCTAATGAACTCCTCCGTCTCCGTACCCCTCCTCCACAAATACTACGTCATGTCAGGGAATTATATTTGTATGAGAGAGGGAGGCGGGATTAGGCACGGCAGCGTCTATTTTTTTTTTGCTCATGTCCTACCAAATAATGAGTTCAGTACTAGGTTCTACTGTACGTCACATGCAGAAGCAGATACCTTATCGGACATATTCGAGATATCGCATCCCTACGCAGCAGTCGCCTTCAGAAATAGACGTAAACATCTCTTATAAAACATTTCCATTTAGTGCATTTATTCTCTTTGTGTTGTCCTGTGTGCAGGTAGCGGCCTTACGACGGGCTGATCCCCCGTCCAAGGAGTCCTACCGACTATGCAAAAAATTAAGAAACTGAAAAAGCGGCCGGAGTCCAACAAAGGGCTGTAGAGCCACAGATGAATGAATGAATTTAACAATTTATCAAATTTAAGAACAGAAAAGCGGCTTAACTTTGAAATTAATAAAGAGGAGTATGTCAAACTATCAAACGTAAACGTCACGTGACTTATCTGAAGCTTTTGTCCTNAGTTAAGATGATGAAAATATGATAAATGTTGATGGTTGTAGAATGTAGACATATTCTGAGTGTACACCAAGAACGCGGGCGCTGTGCT
>NW_019739601.1:0-451 GCF_002891405.2 Cryptotermes secundus
GATAGCTACAACAGGTGTTTGAAGTGTCCTCTGTTCATTTCAAGGTGGATGACAATGCAACACAAAGCATTCCCTTTATTATGCATTAATATGTTGGTATCAACCATTCTTACAGCTACTTGAAGTCTTACCATGAGGTCTTGAGCAGCTAACCTGTGAGGCAGCAGACAGAGGCCCATAACAATGTCCCTGACAATTCCTGCCCAAACACTTGTGCTTAAGCAGATCTGTCACCCAAGTCTTCAGATACTTTGGGGATCATCCTGTGCCCAAGGTTGGCTGTTGTGGATACTGTACAAACCCTCATGTGTAAAATGTGCTTCACATGTCCACATACTATTATACAAAATGAACTAATCGGCAACATGTTGATGTAGCCATTCACAAAATTGCATCCATAGAGGACGAATGTCTGCAAACATTTGCGCTCCACAAGTAGTGGTATGGTTAC
>NW_019739602.1:0-41400 GCF_002891405.2 Cryptotermes secundus
GCAGTGTTGAGCCATTTACTTGTAGTAGTTCAGTTGGAATGAAATTAGTATCTTCGGATATGAATATTTAGAACTAGAAATAATATTGAGACCACTGTTTTGAATGTTATCAAGGGGTTAAAAGCATGCAGCCATATAAGACTCAGCTCTGAACTTCTAGTTTCATGCAAAAACAAGCATAATAATGAAAATACGAGAAAGTAAAAATCTGCATTTTTTCAAGAAATACTAAGTAATGATGTCGATGCCACTCCCTAAAAGCATCTGGAAAACTGTTGTGATCTGAGCGTAGATGATATAAATACAGAAATCAGTAACGAAGTGAAATGAAGGAAAAGTAGGATAGTTTATAAAGAAGTAAAGTACCTGTGTAAGATTTGAGGCTTTCACAGCGGTGGCTATGAAGAAAGCAGTCTTCTGGGATTTGGCACCGTGTATATGTGGTGTTAACCAACGTTTCGGAGGAACGTATCGCCTCCATCTTTGTCAACAACCTGCGGACCACCACACCAGCATGACAGTAGGGGTGTGAATAATTTTTCCGGTGGAGCAGTGGGGATAAATCTCAATGAAGCTCCACACATAAATAAGGATTCCTCCCCACTCTGCGTTTTCATGCTTTACTTCGCAGGAATTATCCAGCTTCTGGTGGAGGAGACTAACAGATATTATCACCAGGACCTAGACAGACTTGAAGACGGACCTTCTCCATGCACTGATGTAACCGACTCCGAGATGTTCCTGTTTCTAGGAATCATCATTCAAATGGGACATAATATAAGGGACTGACTAAAGGACTACTGGTCAACTGCTGAGCAATTTTGCATGCCTTTCTATAGCAACACATTGAAACGCCACCATTTTCTTCACATTCTTCGTTTAATTCATTTTGCAGATAACAATACAGAAATTGACAGGAATGCCAACAGTTATGGCCGACTATGGGAAATTCGGACGCTCTTTGATACTCTAAATGACGCATATCAAAAATATTACAATCCTTCTGAGCATTTGTCTGTTGATGAAATAATTGTCAAATTCAAAGGGGGGTTGATTTTGAGACAGTACATTCCTAAGAAACACAAACTTTTCGTTATCAAAATCTACATACTCTGTGACGCTGCTGGGTATACTTATGACATGAAGGTTTACTTAGGGAAAGACAGGACACGTGCTGACCGAGATGTAACAGCGACATATGCTATGTTTAGGCACCTCTGCAGAAGGGTTGAAGGAGTGGGCCACAAACTGTACATGGACAATTTCTTTTCATCACCAGACTTGTTTGATGAAGAAAATAAGTTGCTGTGGGACATTCAGACCGAATCAGAAGGGCTTGCCTCAAGACTTTCGCAACAGACAACTTCAATTGAAGAAAGGTGATGTTCGGGTTAGGGTGAGAGGGGACATGACAGCACTAGTTTGGAAGGATAAACGTGACATTCATATGTTGACAAACATGCACTCTCCTCCAGCAGCAGGCAATTTCTGTAATGAGCATGGAAATGCCATCAAACCAGCAACTGTTGCGGATTACAACAAGCACATGGGATATGTCGACAAGGCAGACAGAATGACAAACAGCTATTCCATCAGTCATCGTACCTGGAAATGGACAAACAAATTGTTCTTCCATCTCTTGGATTTGACGATTCTGAACAGTTTCATCATGTTGTCATGATGTGCGAAATTGTCATGTCGAGACTTTTGTCTCGCCCTTGTGCAAAATATGCTGGAACATGCTGCAAGGGGTCCACCTCACCCACAGTGGCCCATAGGTCAACCTCCTGCTCTGTCATGTACAATATGTCGATTAGAGGACGCCAATTGACATCACTGGCCAGCTTCTTCAACCACGAGACTGAACTGTCGTGTGTGCTCTTCACATGCGAAAAGGAGAAGTATCTGAACACAGTGCATAAAATGTGACATTGGACTTTGCATTTTCAGGTGTTTCCAGGAGTACCACACAAAGGCTAGATTTAGTTAGATGGTGCAGGAGTGAAGCCTGTTTACTTATCAAGCTGATGCTGAAAAAGAATATAAGTAAAACAAAAATTTCTATCTTGAAATGAGTTTTTCAAAACACTGTGAACGCGCGTGGACTACACGTCCCATAAGGCGCACTTCAGCCATGACTACTACACTTTAAATGTCCCATATGGCATACTTCATCTCTTAACGGTTAATATAAATGTAGAAGTGGGGTTTTAACACTGAACGATAGCTACAACTAGTTACATAAAACACACTGCTGGTTGTCGTGTTACAGTCACTAGACACTCTGTGCTCTTACAGGCCATTCGTTTTTATCAGGGAGTGGAAAGCTACAACCCATGGATTGTGGTCTGTATTTGACACGGCCATGCTGCCAGATGTATTGAATAATATGGTGTGTCAGCTTCTCCACACACCAGAGCTCAGCATGCTGGCTGGTCTCAATGATATTTTAAAAACATCGCTACCAGAAGACGATAATACACTTAATTGCTCTCCATCCCATGACACGATACAGAGTGACACGCAATTCTTGAGCCTATTTTCTTCTTCCTTACTAATTTTCGGTAAAATTTCTTTCAGCTGAGCAGTATAAATTTGTAGTCAAAGTAAATAAAATAAACCTATCCCTGTAACAGCCCATGAAGACCCATAGGTTTGTGAGAATTTGAGGGTTCCACATTATCTAGACAATCAGCTCACAGATGGTGGTGAGTTTGCCAGCATTACGCGCTGGTCACCCTTTTCTCCCAGGATGATTCCTGGTAGTCATTTCTGTTAGAGGCCGAGTTGATCCCAGGACCATAGTGCGACTGGAAGATTTATGTCTATTGAAAAATCCAACCACATCATCAAGAATTGAACTAACGGCCTTCCGTCTTGCAGCATAAGTACAGTACTTAAATATGATCAGGTCTTCTTCTTTCAGAGTCCAGCTCAAAATCATTAATAACTGTAATTCAATCATTCGATGCAGAGCAATCTGGGATAGTGTTAATGCCATCAGGTATACTACACAGAATTAACATTTCTGAATACTAGAGAAGAACCTTAAAACACTCTCATAATTTCTTATCTCCATATATAGATACTCTTTGATATATTAAACATATAAATAAAGGTTGCATCTGAGGCTATCAAAGCTGTGGCTATGAACAGTTTATCTTCTGGGAATTAACGCCTTGTAGCCTGCTGAAAATCAACCGAAGTTTCGGAGGAACATGTTACCTCCATCTTCATACTCGGAAGATCTGATTGCTACCGCCTTTACGATGGTTCTTTGCTCGGCTTATTCTTTGAACCTGGAGATGGAGGCGAAATATTCTTAGGAAACGTTGGTTGATTTTCAACGAACTATGCAGCCTCATGAAGATAGACATCTTCATATAAGTAAGTGCTGCACAAAATGATTCAACCTGTTTTACGAGACGATGAATAAAGAGATTTTTTTTACATATTCATGGTTTATTTAATGACACTCTCAGCATCGTAGACTGTATAGCATTAAATGGTAAGAGAAAAGTTGAAGTTTTGGTTAATTAATTAAATTTACAGTTACAAAACAAATAATCAATAAAACAAGGTTTTATAAAGAATACTGTGTATATAATTTATGATAAGTTGGAAAGGTATGCTAAACCAATACAATTTTATGATTTTCATCATCTATTTAGATGCTTTTTTCATAGAATTTTTTTCAGATCATAATTTTGTCATATTTCCCCTCTGTATTTGCACTCTTGCACATAGGTGTGTTATAAATATAAGTAGGTAATATACTTTATAGACCAATTCAGTTCAATTCACAAAGTAAAGCAGGCTAAATTGAAGGTAAAGTTGTCCCTGTGTTTAATTAGTTAAGCACCGTGCCATTAAGACAAATGTGGGAGTGGAGGTATAGCTCCACCTTTCTCAACCTCGCACTAGATGTGGTGCCCATTGGATACTAGGCTGGGTGGACCCCAGAGTCGGTCTGGATTCTGTGGAAAAGAGAAAGATGTAAATTGAAGCTAGAAGCATATATTACACAATGACCAGTGATCCTTATCTGGATCATAAGCCAAATGGTAACAATAAATTTTGTGTATTTTTATCTTGTAAATTATTTAAGAACAAAAATTTAAAAACTGTACTTGTATATTAGTATTAATATAAGAATAACAAATATAATAAATATTCTTAAGATTTACATTTATAATTTTAAGGCAGCCTAATGAAGAGTGAGGGAAGACACGGAACTAAGAAGACTGTTTATCCTGCAGGTACAACAGAAGCTTCTATATGTACAACGGAACCAACAACAGTGTGTCCACCCTGTACAACTGAAGTTGTCACTGACTGCCCAACTGAAACAACAGCAACATGCCCAGAAGTAACCTGTGCAACAGAATCGACGACATTACCATGTTCATGCCCGCCAATCATAACCTGTCCAGAGATAACCACACATTGCCCAGAGGTAACTGATCCATCAGAAGAAACAACAGAATGTCAAGAATGCACACCTTGTCCAAGTGAAGACACCACTAGTACATCTTCTTCTACCTCAGGTATTTTAGAAGTTACAGTGTACTCCTGACTGTTCCACTTGCATTTTCTGGTTTGCAGTTTATAGGTGCATCTCTTTTGCAAACCTGCCAAGCACCTTTTGCTTGAGACCAGTTGATGGATTTTCATGAAATACTGGAAAATTTTACAAACAGTTGTTGAACTACTTCAGTTTTTATTTAGATTGGATAACTTTAGAGACCACTTCATGTGAAGACCAGCATGAATTTTGTATGCTTATCTCATGTGTAACTCATTACATATTCACTGGGACGAAGCATATTTTTAACAAAATTTGAGGAGAAAAATGAAAAACATTTTATTTTCTAGACTAAAGTAAAAATATGGGCCTAGAGCCCTTACTGAGTAAAATTTCCGGAAGGGACAAACGTTTTAGTTGAATTTCAGTGCAGGTAGTGCAGTACCATTGAAAGCTGATTTCAGAGAGATAGAGAAAATAAAATTCTGTAGAATGTATAGGAGGGGGCTCACGGTAGCGTAGTTGGTTGAGGCACAATGCTACAAGCCGGAAGATGGCGGGTTGAAGTCCCCATGAGGTCACTGGATTTCTTTCAATTGACCTAATCCTTCCAGCCTCATTATGGCCTTGGGGTCAACTCAGCCTCTAACAGAAATGAGTACCAGGAATATTCTTGGACTATTCTTGGAGGTAAAGGGTGGCTGGCGCGTTAGGCTGACAACCTTGCCTCCATCTATAAGGCAATTGTCTAGAAAGTGTGGGAACCTCAACATCTGACAACCCTATGGGCCTCCACAGCCTGTTACAGGGATAGCTTTACCTTTACTTTAGAATGTATAAGATGCCTGCATTGTTCAAAACAATGCATTCCAGAAGACTGGAAATTTTCCGTATAAAGGCTTATTTTGATTTCTGATTCCACGTTAGACAGTTTCTGTTTAATCTAGGGTATTTAACATTTTTTCAGCCCCAAAGTCAGAGGACCTGAAAATATTTCCATTTAAGACAAATTGACAGATTCCGTTCAATAAAGGGTCCATTTAAAGTAGGTTTTTCTCTATATCATGAAATACTCCATAGTATTCCATAGTATTAGAACAAAGTAGAAGAGAATAGAATAAAAGGAGGTGGACTTCCAACAGTCAGGCACTGCAACTAGTTGTGATTTACCATGCATCGTAAAAGTTATTCCAACATGGACCCTGCTTCTTGAATAAATAATGTTAATATGTTTATTAGGACTTTACAATGGTCTCTAGGTTTCAGCAAGTGAGGTTTGAAGTGACAGTATCTGAGTCTCAAAAGTGTTTTTCAATAGCATGATATGTAGTGCTATTTCCTCAGAGTTTTAGAACCTATTGCAAGCAGGATTATCACCTACTACCGTCTTGTATATATGTCCTTTAAAATGTGTGGTGTGTTAATAGTCCTGTCACAAATTTTAACTGGTTCCTGTTTAATGATTGTAGTTACCTAGTATTGCCTAGCTAGGATCATGAC
This sequence comes from Cryptotermes secundus, assembly GCF_002891405.2. Taxonomy (NCBI): domain Eukaryota; kingdom Metazoa; phylum Arthropoda; class Insecta; order Blattodea; family Kalotermitidae; genus Cryptotermes; species Cryptotermes secundus. The sequence continues at coordinate 6,026 of NW_019739602.1, forward strand.
ATAAAAAGATACTTATTCCTCTGTGCACTGTTCCAGGAATGGGGTGGGGCAGAGAATATTTTCTTAAATGCTTAAGCTGTTCAAGAACATTTTTACAGATCATCTTTTTTGTTCAGGATAGAACAATAACATTTGATTTAAATAATTGTAATTATTACTATTTATATTAGATACAGTTATTCTTTTTGTTTTGATATCTTCAAAAAGTCCCAAGGAAAGGGAGAGAATACGAATACCACTCCCACATCCTCTTCACAGGAAACCCTGCAAACCTCTATAATTAAAATAACGGAATGTAATTTTGTGGTTCCTAAATGAAATAATGGAATATCAGCAACTTTGCTCTTTCTGCCAAGGTGTAATGTGCTCCCTTTCTGTCTTCATTTGTTTGGAGAACTCATGTTGCAGAGGTGTGTGTTCCAACTGTGGGATTTCTGTTGAACAGTGTCACCAGTCTCTCTAGTGCCACATATCTTTAAACCAGGGAATTCATCCTAATTCTATTGCACTGGAAATGAAACAACTAGAAAGCAGTACTCAGATGTAAGATACTTGGATTTGTTCTAAATTTATGTATCTCTGAATGCAGTGTTGAGCCATTTACTTGTAGTAGTTCAGTTGGAATGAAATCAGTATCTTCAGATATGAATATTTAGAACTAGAAATAATATTGAGACCACTGTATTGAATGCTATCAAGGGGTTAAAAGCATACAGCCATACAAGACTCAGCTCTGAACCTCTAGTTTCGTGCAAAAACAAGCATAATAATGAAAATACGAGAAAGTAAAAATCTGCATTTTTTCAAGAAATACTAAGTAATGATGTCAATGCCACTCCCTAAAAGCATCTCGAAAACTGTTATGATCTTAGCATGGATGATACAAATACAGAAATTAGTACTGAAGTGAAAGGAAGGAAAGTAGGATAGTTTATAAAGAAGTAAAGTACCTGTTGTTGTACTGATATTTAAAATTACAGTTACTAAACAGAGAATCGCTGGTCATGGTAGCTGAGCGGTCTAAGGCATGCGCTGTCTTCTCTCGCATGGAAGCCGTGATCATGGGTTCGAATCCCACTAAGGGCATAAATGTTTGTGTGCGTTTTTCTGTGTTTGTCTACAGGTAGAGGCCTTGCGACGAGCTGATCACTCACGCACGGAGTCCTGCCGTATGTGTAAGATCTAGAAAAACCGAAGTGAACGGAGAAGTTCATGGAGGTAGGCCTAGGCCCACTGGGGCTGTAGTGCCAAGGAAAAAAAAAATAGAATCAATAAAACAAGGTTTTGTAAAGAATACTGTGTATATAATTTATGATAAGTTGGAAAGGTATTCTAAACCAATACACTTTTATGATTTTCATCATCTATTTAGATGCTTTTTTCATAGAATTTTTTCAGATCATAATTTTGTCATGTTTCCGCTCTGTATTTGCACTCTTGCTCATAGGTGTGTTGTAAATATAAGAAGATAATATACTTTATAGTGTAATACAATTAAATTCACAAAGTAAAACAAGCTGAATTGAAGGTAAAAGGTGAAGCTAAAGTTGTCCCTGTGTTTAATTAGTTAAGCACTGTGCCATTAAGACAAATGTGGGAGTGGAGGTATAGCTCCACCTTTTTCGACCTCGTACTAGATGAAGGTGAGTGGTCAACTTCACACTTCACACTATAGGTCACTTTACCACCGGAGAAAAAGCTCCTGGTACCCATTGGATACTAGGCTGGATGGACCCCAGAGTCAGTCTGGATTCTGTGTAAATGAGAAAAATGTAAATTTAAGCTAGAAGCATATATTACACAATGACCAGTGATCCTCATTTGGATCATAAGCCAAATGGTAACAATAAATTTTGTGTATTTTTATCTTGAAAATTCAGTTAAGAACAAAAATTTAAAAACTGTAGTTGTATATTAGTATTAGTATAAGAATAACAAATATAATAAATATTCTTAAGATTTACATTTATAATTTTAAGGTTGAAGGTCATTATTTGAAAGTGCAATACCTTGTATGGATCTAAAGCAAATTGGTAACAACAAATTTTATGTATTTTTATCTTGTAAATTCATTTAAGAAGAAAAATTGAAAAACTATATTTATATGTTAGTATTAATATAAGAATAACAAATATAGTGAACATTCTTAAGATATACATTTACAGTTTTAAGGTTAAAAATCGTTATTTGAATATTGTTTGAAATTGCTTTTTAATGTGTTATTTTCTTTATAATATTATTCTTCAGACCAACTTAAAATATTGTAGCCATCAGCATAACAGGTGTCAACAAAAATATGAAGTCCTTCGTTTTATAAATCATCCAAACTTCTTATGGCAGACTTAAAAGTATTTTAGCAAATTTGTGTTCATGCCACACTCTCTCAACTAACTTATATCATATGGTACCCTGATGGTACCAGTGAAGAGCAAATGTACAGTAAGCTACGTTTTAGAAAAATGAAGCTGAAATACATGCAGCCTAATGAAGAGTGGGGGAAGACATGGAACTAAGAAGACTGATTATCCTGCAGGTACAACAGAAGCTTCTACATGTACAACGGAACCAACAACAGTGTGTCCACCCTGTACAACTGAAGTTGTCACTGACTGCCCAACTGAAACAACAGCAACATGCCCAGAAGTAACCTGTGCAACAGAATCGACGACATTACCATGTTCATGCCCGCCAATCATAACCTGTCCAGAGATAACCACACATTGCCCAGAGGTAACTGATCCATCAGAAGAAACAACAGAATGTCAAGAATGCACACCTTGTCCAAGTGAAGACACCACTAGTACATCTTCGTCTACCTCAGGTATTTTAGAAGTTACAGTGTACTCCCAACTGCGCCACTAGGATTTTCTGGTTTGCAGTTTATAGGTGCATCTCTTTTGCAAACCTGCCAAGCACCTTTTGCTTTTCTAAGTACACCATTTGCTGCCTAATTCAGATTAATTTTTTCTGGCTGGCTGGGAAGCTATATTGTAAAACTGAATGAATGTCAAGGCCACACAGCTATGTAGATTCACAAGGAACATATGTAGACAATTGAAAAAAACCTTTCTGCTCTTGATCCAACACTGTGTGTTTGGTAATGAATACCATTACACACAGTGAACTTATACTGATAAGAAATTTACATTGTTTGACTTTTTCTAGGGTACTTTTAGAACTCATTTATGTGTGATACAAATACATATATCAAAACAATTGCTTCAGTTGGATTTGCCATATATTAGGTGACATATGTAACATGCAAACATCACAGAGTACCCCCTCATGTAAGTTAATACCATAAATTTTCCTCACACATTCCCCCATCTTATGTTCCTAATCAGTTTGCTTTCAGACATTAAATGTAATTTACATTCTCTCGCATTAAAGGACAATAATTTATGTCCATAGAAAACTACTGGCAGTATTAGTATTTTTATAGCTTGATCTTCATTATTTTGGAAAGTAAACAGGATGATGATAATTTTTCAGCTGAATAATAACAACCATTCCTAGAATTTATTTATCACTTCCATTTGTTAGCTGTTTATACATGGTTTTATATATAAGGTGATATTTTGATTTAACTGTTACTCTTGACATCTTGAAGCAGAAGACAAATTGACATTGTGCTGAAATATAACCAAATTCCATGAAATGAGGTCCATTTTGAGAAGTAAATAATTTGTGCGCATTTAATTAAAAAATCACCTGTCTTTTGTGGAATGTGGATGTTTATTACTGTTAGCACATGCATCTTATAACAATATACAGAGATATATCATATAATTATTACAAACTGTGTTCTTGTGTAAATTTTAGGAGAATTTTGAAATTACATAAACATCTTCTCATTTATAATGTTATATTTTAGCATCCTGTTGCACCGATTTTCATCCATTATATGTATACAGTGGCTGTCTTGTAGTGCACACAGTTTCACCTGTCACTTCACAACATGTTTCGGCAACACAGTGCCATCATCAGGTGTCCCAACTACGTCAATCTATTGCATTGCTTGCCTTCATATGTTTTCACCAACCATTTAAAAACACAAAATGAAAAAATACAACACTCGCAGCTAAGAAGGGAACACACATCACAAGATGCGGTTTACACAGAAAATAAGAAAAACGACCCCGTAGTGAACGAACCACATACAAGTTTTAATTAAGACAAATAAGATGAATTATCTTAACAAGTTTTAGCGAGTGTAAATTTATCATAGTTGACAAACACGGACTTTTTAAGTACTTTTTAAATGGCTGGTGAAAACATATGAAGGCAGGCAATGCAATAGATTGACGTAGTTGGGACACCTAATGATGGTACTGTGTTGCCGAAACATGTTGTGAAGTGACAGGTGAAATTGTGTGCACTACAAGACGGCCACTGTATACATATAATGGATCTTCTCATTTACTTAAAGTGTATTAAGGGCTGCCATTACACAAAATGCATTAGGGAGACAAACACTGGGTTGGTTTGCCCTTTATTGTACATTTTGCCAGAGACTTCTTGAATTACATTTTAGTGGATATGTAGGTTCAAAGTTCTTTCAGTGTGTAAGATTAACAATGGCAGATTTATGTTAAAAAACTTTCCTCTTGTTTGTTTTTGATTATACATTAAAGGTTTCAACCATAAATGTTCATTATCAGGCGATATAGAAAAATCAATTATAAATATCTCTACTGTGAGTGAAAATTCATTAAAGCATAAAATTGTATAAGTATCTGGAGAGGATAATGTATAAAATCAGATTCTACTTAATTTTTATATGGATTAAATGTAAAATTTACAGTCCTGAGTCCTGCCCCAATACAAAAATTCACTGTCATTTCTGAGTTGTTAAATATGAAATTATCAAATTTGTATAATCTCATGCAACTTTGGCCCTTCACACTCCTATGCCATACTGTTCATCTTCTGTGTTCAATCTATTGTAATCAATCTAAATCAACTTGTAAGGCTATGTTATAAGATAATTTGAATATGTATGTGTAGAGTAACCTTTTTGGTATATTCCTATTTGGTGAGTAGTCAGAACTGATTAATGTAGTATGTGTCTTTGAAGTAAGGGCTGATGTATTGACATAGTAGTATAATATGAATCTTTGAGGACTGGTTGATGCAGCAGAATGTGTGTCTTTGAAAGCAAAGATTGGAATTCTGAAGTGGTGTAATGTATGTCCTTGAAGATGGTTAGCTGTATATAAGTAGAGTTGGAATGTAAATTCAAGAGCGACAAATTGTCACTGTCGCCAATGAAACTGTGACAACCCTGGACAAGGACATGAAGATTAAATTTTCAGAATTTCAGAGCAGTTGTAGATCTTTATTTTCTGCATCCATTGCGAAGAAATGTTAGAAATGTATGTTAAATTTACATGTGACAATTTATAGCAGTTAATATGCTTGCAACAAAACTGTTATTTATAAGAAGTTATTGGTTTTGTTTTTTCAGCACCCTCAGAACAAAAGTGGGTACATTTCAGAGACCCAGAGGCCATAACTTCTATTTATGAACAACAAACTGGATACATAAAGACCATGAGTGCATTTTGTAGTCATGAATGCACTAAAGTGTATAAAATTGAAACTGGTAAGTAACTGGCCTGTTACAGGGATAGCTTTACTTTTTTATTTTTACTTTTATGCAGCATTGTCATTATCCTTTAGAATCTACTTATACCACATTCATTGTCATTATCCTTTAGAATCTACTTATACCACATTCAAAACATGGAAGATGAAACCTGTGTAAAACTAATACTGAAGTAAAAAGCAAAAGAGGCACAAGGAGGTTATAAATGTTCAAAATTAGAAGAGGCCAACAGACCTAATCCTTGGCACTCCCAAAAAAAAAACAGACAAAAGGGATCTGAATAAACAAAATAATAGGAAAATAATTAAAATTAAATTGGCTCTTGCTCTTCATTGTCATCTCTTACTATACTCCAACTGGCCCCTTGTGTTCCCATACCACTTTCTCATCCATTTTTTCCCTCGCCCTTTATTTTACTCTATTGATTTTTTACAATTCTTCCCTTTTTCAGTATCCTTCCTATTTAAACATTTCTGTGCATGACCACAGTGCAAGAAGGTCTTTTGTATTTATAGTAAAAAGTTTAATTTCAGTTTTCTAAGGAAAGATGGAAAATATGGTTACAAAAAGCTAGAAGTCAACAGATGAAGAGACTTGGTTGAGTTCAGGAACCACAGTTTGAAGGGACATTATTACTAAAGTTATGGCATCTCTTTTTCAGGGCCTCTGAGTGACAGTCTCTTTATAGAACATGAGACTGGAAAAGTTAATGTGACAAAGAATATTAAGGATGGTGGCCATTTTATTGTCAGAGTTGATGCAAATATTGAAGGAGACACGTACACTGAGACAGCAAGGGTATGAAAGAAAATCAGTATGCTATCATTTACTCAGTATCAAGTTTCACAGTGTGTGTGATTCTGATTTAACTTCTCCAAACCAGTGACTCTTCATATTGACTGTAGAACATCAAGTCATAAATATAAAAACATTCATATGCGGCACAAAAGATCACAGTTCTTACAACGTGAATGATATGTTATTAAGAGTAAAAATACGCGTGATAATAACAGTAATAATCATCATGATAGTGGTGATTATTATGATGCTTATCAAGAGAGAGAGAATCCTGAACTTTTACATAGTTTAGAATAATTGGGCAAATGCACTCAGAGTCATATTGAAAATCTATTGCAATATGAAATTTCTACTTGTTTCATGAATATTTTCCAGGTTAGTAGAATCAGGTGATGCAGGGTAACTGTAAGCAGCAGAGGCATGCTTGAGGGTTGACCATATAAGTGGAGTTTAGAGAACTGTCAGACTAGTGAGAAAGGAAAACTAATAGGTAATAAAGCGAGTAAGACCTAGAAATTTTACCCCTTAAGAATATATATGGCCAAGCAAAGAATGAAGTTTTAGAATAATAAAATCTGTCCAACAGATTATTAGTAAATATATTAAACAAGGATTTAAATTTTATAAAATAACCTTGAACACAGTCTTTTTAAAATTCTCTGTTGTTACAGGCTGTAAAAGTATGTGCTGTAGCTTTTTGAAACTGACAAACTAAGGCTGTTGCATTATTATCTGTATTTATGTGTCCTGTTCTTAACAACTACCAAATCACTCAACCAATCTTCATGAAACTTGATATAATCATCATGCTACTGGAGACTATACTAGCTTCATACTCTTTCATCCTGTATTGTCAGAAATAAAAGTGTAACACTCATTCACATTTCTATCAGTGAAGAATATCTAGCACCTTTAATATGATAAGGTAAAGTAAAATTTAAAGTTGTCCCTGTGCTTAACTAATTAAGCAATATATGGGGGAGTGGATGTATAGAGGCATGTATTCTTGACCTTGGAACTAATTTGCAAGTGAGTGGTCAGCTTCATAATCGTCACCATAATCATCATCAAGAATTAGACTAATTAGTCTGTTCTGACTCCAGGAAAGTTTTCTTGGAATTGGTCTTTCAGTCTTTTCATTCTTTCTCATTTTCCTCTTCGAGGATATATGTAAAATATGTTTGAGAAACAATGGTTCTCCATTTATTTCACTTGGCTGTACCATTTTCTTTGATGACTTCTAATGTTTCCAATTTTGGAAAATATATTTGATCATTCTCTAATGTCTTGATTTTGAATTCAGTCAAATCATCGGTGACTTTATATTATGATGTACCATTAAAAAAATGTGTATCTTTTGTTAGGGGAACTTTAAGTGGTATGTAAATTACAATACAGAAAAGAAATTATATCTGCCTGTACCCTTTCATTTGAGAATAGCTGAGGGATCATGTAGAGATATGTAGACAGAGACTTGAAGTTTGTTATATTTGTAAATTATAATCGTGCTTACTGATTTTCTGTTAAAAATATTTTGTGTCCTATTAAGAGGAGGTTAATTAGAGCGTTGAAATTCTTTTATGCAGAATACGAAAGGGGACCCAAAAATAACCGGAACCGACCTGTTGCGCACGCATGTTTTATAGTTACGAGTTGTGCTGCTAGGTGGTGTTAGCTGGGGGTCTCCCGCGACTGTTAGTGAGCTGGCGTCAGTCTCAGTTAAGTGGTTTGTCTGTGATGCTCTGTTGTGTGCGTTCCTGTTTCAACCCTTTGGCGATTAGTGAGATGGCCGACCAGAAGGAACAAAGAGTGTGCGTGAAATTTTGTTTTCTGTTAGGGAAAACTGCAGCCGAGACTGTTGGGATGCTTCGGCAAGCCTTTAATGATGATGCTTTGGGGAAATCACAGGTCTACGAGTGGTTTTCCAGTTTCAAATCTGGCAACATGTCAACAGAAGACATGCCAAGCCCCGGGCGTCCTTCGACAGGAAGAAATGACGAAAAATTGCCAAAATCAAACGTGCAATTGATGAAGATCGTCGAAAGACCATTGACCAACTTTCTGAGGAAACGAACATCTCATGGAGCACGGTCCAGCGAATTTTAACCGAAGGTTTGCACATGAGACGGGTGTCTGCAAAATTTGTTCCTCGCTTGCTCGGAGATGACCAAAGAGAAAACCGCGTGAATGTTTGCCGCGACTTGAAGAGTGAAGTGCAGAACGATCCAGAATTTCTTAAAAGAATTGTGACTGGCGATGAGTCTTGGTGCTACGGGTGCGATCCAGAATCAAAGCAATCATCAAGCCAGTGGAAAACTCCAACTTCACCACGACCGAAGAAAGTGCGTCAAGTGCGATCCAATGTGAAAACAATGTTGATTTGTTTTTTTGATGTGAATGGCATTGTCCACAAAGAGTTCGTTCCGCCAGGACAAACAGTGAACCAACATTTTTACCTGGATGTGTTACGAAGATTACGAGAGAGTGTGCGACACACTCTTTGTTCCTTCTGGTCGGCCATCTCACTAATCGCCAAAGGGTTGAAACAGGAACGCACACAACAGAGCACCACACACAAACCACTTAATTCAGACTGACGCCAGCTCACTAACAGTCGCGGGAGACCCCCAGCTAACACCATCTAGCAGCAAAACTCGTAACTACAAAGCATGCGCACGCAACAGGTCGGTTCTGGTTATTTTTGGGTCCCCCCTCGTATTTTAATTAATTACTCTGAAACTGAAAGAAGCTAACATATGGTGAAAANGTTGAAATTCTTTTATGCAGAATACGAAAGGGGACCCAAAAATAACCGGAACCGACCTGTTGCGCACGCATGTNATTAAAATTCTTTTATGCAGAATACTTAATTAATTACTCTGAAACTGAAAGAAGCTAACATATGGTGAAAATGGTATGATTTGTTGAAGAAGCAAAAGTGGACTTAAAGGAAGAAGTTTCACACTAATAAAAGGCACCAGCACAAACCATATACAAGCAGATTTTTTCCCCATATTTATGCAAACAATGGTTACCAGATGTAACATAGTGTGCAGTTTAAACCATGCTCCATAAGTCTGTATTCACTAAGAACCAATTACATTCTATTGGAAATATCTTTGAGGAAGGTCATCCTATTCATAAAGTAAAGTTTACGATTCAGTAATTTAACAGTGGTTAGTATGAGACAAATAATACAAAATTAAAAGCACGAACTAAACTGTAGTACTGTAGAATTTAGCGCAGAATATACTGAGGAACATGCTATTATTATTTGTCTTGGAAATTGTCTTTTCTTCTTTACACTCTAGCCCAGTTTACACCATTACCTCCTGTACTGTAAACATCATCTAAATTCGTATTCAAATAAGGGATGGAAATCTTCATTAGGGGATGAGATTACTGTAAGGCCTGTGCATGAACAAGGCAACAAAGTAAAACACAGAATAACATCCATTCTCTGAGTGGGTTCTGAACCCACATTCTCTGTGTTTTTGTGACACAAGACCATACAGCCTTCAGGATTTGGTAACATACAGTTAACCTTCTGAAACTCTGTTACTATTTACTCTGTCCTCTGTGTATTGAAACATAGTGGCTTTGCAAGAGGCAAATATTTTTATTATTTATTTATGCTTTATTTAACAATACTTGCAATAACTCAGACTATAAAAGATGTGAAAGGAAGTGGTCACGGACTAATTTGAGGCACTATACCACAGGAATTTTCCTGGAGGGACTGAGTGAAATCACGAAAAACTTAATTCAGCGTGATGAGTCTGTAAATCGAGATTTGAACGTGGAGCATCTTGAACACAAAATGGGAGTGCTAACTATTCTACTGTGATATTTGATAAGTGATAGACAGATAACCTTCACTGAAATTGACAGATGAACCTGCAGTACAATGAAAGGTATGCAGTTCAAAAGTTTGTCAGTGATCCAAAATGTTTAAGTATATGGTTATGTGCCAGCATCATTGAATGAAGTACTTGACTACTGACTAGCAAGAAATGCTAGAACTGAAGTGCCTTCTTTTAGTGTATGTGGTTCATTTTTGTAAGAAACTAGTGCACAAATATGCTGTGGTTATACCATTGAAGTACTATCCAAATAGCAAATTTAAGAATTAAGTGTACCACCATTTTTACAGTGTGAAACTAATAAACCTTTCCAACCTCCCCCCTATAGAATTAAACAGTCAAGAAAGACTGGGTGTGGCAAATATTTATCTGTAACAATTTTATATTTGGAGCAAAGAAATCATGAAATTTCCAGTATAGATTTGTGATAAATAATAATATGAGTCAACTTTCATTGTTTAGGTGCACTTGAATGTGATGAGTCTGCAGCCATGTTTGAATGGTTCTCAGTGGAAATACTCAATTACAACGAAACAAATTCAAGAGGGATTAAAATCTCCATACTCTTTGGAGAGTTGTGATTATGGTGATGGGTGTGAGTGTACTCTAGAAAACATCACACCTGAAAAGGCAAATGGTATAATATTTGACACTCTGTGCTCATGAATTAACAAAATAAAATTTAAATTTTTTTTCACAAAGGCTATTACGTTAACTTGGTGAAGAGGTTTGCTTGCCTTGATCACCTGGAATGCTATACTGGTAGAGGCATTAGCTTTCGATATGGTCAGCCATGCTAGAGTGGTCAAAGGACAAGGGCCATTCAAAAGACTGGAGGTTAGGTGTGAGTGTAATAACCTCATCTCAACAAACAACATATGTTGAGAAACCTAATGATAGATTCTGAATAAAAAATTGAGGAAAATAGACGAGGAAATTTTACGAGGTAATGATTATATATCTTTATGCTTGTAATGCACTAAGTTTATTCATGACAGGAGCATTAAGTCAGTTTAGAATAAAAGTAAGAGGAGCCAAATTAAAACAGCTGGAAGATGTAGAGAATGTTTTATGAGAGTTGAAAGTGGAAGAGATGGAGGTAGAAGTCAAATAATAGAAAAAAATAGGCATCTGTCATACAGGAGGCAAACGTTCTTAAGGTCTGTAAAGCCAAGGAATAAGTATATATGTATGTAAGTAGGATTTAAATTGCTGTAAGGGCCTGAAGAACTTTCACTGTTGAGTGTCTCCCACATACATTTCCTCTCATTTGTTTTATTTGATGTTCCATACAAAGTCAGCAAATGCTCTGACGCCCCATTAATTGGTGGGAGAATGGATTTTACATGTTTTTAAAACTGGAACAGAATGAATTTGCTTAACGAATGAAAAACTAACAAATGCTATCTGTGTTCATAATTGTCTTTGGAGTTGTGTCCCTTTTAATAACTATTGAATGGCTGGTTACTGGGTCATTTAAATTGAGCTGAGGGCACCAAGTAGATAGATATAAATCCAATGTTGGATGAATGAATGTATAAGGGATGGGCCTTCTTGGCCCTTGCACCATGACCCACTGTGATCTATTGTGCCTAAAAATCCAGTGTTGCATGAAATCTGTGCAGGTGAATGAAGAAGTTGAGCATAAAGTTCCTCATGCTCTTTTCTCTGAAAATATTACCCTGTTCCAAAAGATATTGAACAGTATGTTCAATGAATAATAGCAATGGTTGGTAGATGACATGCACAATTACAGAATATTCTGTCTGTTTCTTGAATTAATGGTCACCACCCACATAGATTTGGTATTCCCACTATATCGACGATAAAGTTGTGGGCGTGTTACCTTGTTTGAGGAAGTTTGAATGGAGGAAATATTTAATTTCATTGACACTTTACGTTATAACTTGCCATCCATTATTAGTATTAAAAAAACAAGAATGAAGAAGGGTTAAAAGGCCTGGTATAATTTTAGACAATTCCAAGATGATGAGGTTGGTTTGAAGCCTAGTGAACTGTTGTGAGATTATAATGAGACAGGCTTCTAGAACAAAGCCATCAAGCACTGTGGAAACGATACCCAATTAAATATATTTGTTGTTTATCATACAGATTATTTCACTTTTGGTAGAGAGATTGTTCTACATAAAGAAATTGACCGTGAAGATGCAGACCTGTTCCCAGACCAGTCATACACTGATATTGTTCTGCAACTTAAACTGAGTTGTGAAAGTGGCATGAACATGGCACATGAACTCTGGAATATAAGGTAAATATAAGCCTTTTTATCACTATCATAATTCTGTTAGTATATTTATAGGCCTGCAGTTTGACACCCTAGGTATGTGTGGACAACATCAGCATAATAAATAATATTCTTACAGAATTAAAGTGAGGGGTAAAAAATATTTTTTAGAGATTACAGCGTAATATATATTCATAAGTATATAGCAGTATTTCAAGGGACATGCTGCACTTGCAGTATTGATTCACAAACTATTTACTCAATACTTGAAATGTTGCTCTGTAATACTCATCTTTAGTTAGTCATGTAGAATGTTAGAATGTAACCATTAATGTGGAACCCACACATGAGCATCCATAAATTGTAAATATCAGACATTCAAATTTTTGATATCAAGACATGAGGGCTGAAAGCAGAATAGTGGAGCGAGAAGAGAAGGCCGTTGCTCCAACACAATGAACACACAGGCAACAATAGAGTTTCAAGCAATGGGTTAGGTGCGAGACAGGCCAGCTGGTAATAACATGAGCAGCAGAGGACACTGTTTGTATCCGTTACAAAGCACCACTAATGATGATAAACTGAAAATTATTAGTGGGTGCTTTAGTGAATTTTAAATTATGTAGTTTAATGAGGGAGCTATAATTACTGTTAGTCACCAGTTATAAATATTCAGTAACCCAATTACTAATTCAGACTCCATGTGAAATCACTAACACATTACAATATTTATTCCACTTCTTGTAACTTTTGATTATGTATGAAAAATCATTCAGCTTGTGTAAAACTCTTGATTTTTCAAGTAACCAAGAACACAACAGAATGCCTCAGTACAAGAGTATGTTCATGGAAGTTCAGCTAGGACTTCTAGTGGGATAGTGGGCATCAACACAGTTGGAGAGGAACTGTCTCATTACAGTGTTTGGTTTGCAAAAACACAATAATCAAATGTTTCAGATGTCCGTTTACTTGATTCCACACTATGGACAGTGTTCTTTCTGTCATGAGTATTTCTTTATACTCTTATATGATAATACATAACGTAATAAAAGTTACTGTCCAATAAACCCATAAATGGTGTACTGTTCTCAAGGTGAACATTTGAGTTTATGATCATATTTCCTCAACAAGTGAACTAATTCCACATAATTACCTTGCTCAATAGAATCCACGCTTCCGTCATGACCACGGAGGGCAAGTTGCCTCTTTCCTAAATGGCAGATGATATCAATCAGGCGTTCCATTATTTCTCTCTTTTCTTTCACATTTTCATTATGCTGTAGTATCGTCAGGCACTTTTGATTGTCAAGTTAACAGTTCCAGATTTCCTGAACATAACAAGTTGCATTGTTGAAATAATGTGAGTCTGAGAGTTCTCGTGTCATTTCAGTGCTTTATGAAGGTTGTTGATATCACCAAACCCAGTCTTGTTCCATACATTTTTTTTCATTGAGAAACAATAGGCATGGCCAACAAAACAATTTTCCTATATTACAGCAACCTGATAGCCAGTCTGTTTTAGAATACTATTCCAAATTAAATCTCACACATAATTTGGTTTGTGCTTTAAGGTCTGGCAACTCATATGTCGGTCATCCTTTTTCTATAATTATTTTATTTTCAGAAAAGTCCCTGCTATTAAACCCTCATTTTAAAAGGCTTTCAATTGCACAGTCGCAGCCACGTTGTCTGCCAGCATTCATTTTATCTGTCGCCTGTGCGTGTAGTCTAATCATGCACCTGCCCTGTGTACCACAATATCACACTTGCTTCCCTTAAATGAAGATAGCTTCTTTCTGATGTGTCAAAATATGATCACAAATACAATCTTATGCCATATAAATATACACTTACAATATTTTGATAACACTTAATGTTACCTATAACACCCAACAAGACTGAAATCACACATACACAGTTAATTTTCACATAACCATTGAAAGAACACATTCCTTCACTGGCCTAGCCAGCAAACCGAAATTTGCTTCCCTTGGCCTCTTTGGGTGAGACGAATTCATACGAAGAATAACAAAAGGAAACTTGGTCTGTCCCACCAAGCAGGGTAAGGGAGGAGGAGGAGGCATGTGGCCTTGAGCAGGAACATGCGCCAAATGACAATATTGACATCCTTATTATTCAGATTAAATTATATATATGACTTCTTTTGTTTTTGTTTCTTAACTACAGAAGCAATGCTTCCCTTGCTTCCATGCACAGCACACCACTGGTTGAACTATATCAGGTTAAACTATTTTAATGTATCATATTTTCTGTAGATGTAGTTATTTTAATTTTTGTAAATGAACAACTAATTTTATTTCTTTCAAGGTTATGTGGGTATGAGGGGGGAAGACATGCATTGCAGTTTGAATCTCAACGACATCACAATTTATTCTAAAATAATAAATTTGTGGATTTGACTTGACAAATGTGAATGTATAATGATTTTTATATATGGGTTAGTGAGTAAAATGGTTGTGATATCAATATGAAATGAAACCAAAGTTTGGTTTTTATCTGCAGGTCACAGTCTGTACTTGATGAAATTGGCAACATCGAGTATGATGTCTTAAAGACAGTTCTTGTACTTAAAATTGGAGATGAAAATGACAACCGTCCTCAGTTTAAGACCATAACATCACCACTTACAGTTGGATACCCCAATGCCGAGATTGCCAAACAAATGCTGCCACCTTACCTAACACAAGTGCAGGTAATGCCAGTTAAGTTGTGCTTTCTTCAGAAGAACAAGTTTTAGGAACTAGGGTTACTACATTCATACTTTTTATATTCCGGAGGACATTCAAAATTAAGCACCAATGAAGTAAAATATTAATAATGCATAAACTGCTACACTGAAAACATGTCCAAAATAAATGGAAATGGAATACGTTTAGACCATGGTCTGAAATGTTCACCCCTGGTTCATGTTAAGGGGAATTTGGCGAGAGTAGTTTCCACCATCACTCCAAAGAGTATACCTGCAGTACCTGATCTAAATTTCTACTTATCTTACAGCTTAAGATTATACAGGAAACCCTGTCTACTCACTCACTCATGGAGCTGGACCTTTCTTGAGGAGAAACCAAATCTGCAGCTACTCAAGAAGTTCCCAGCATTATATGGAACCTGAAGGTTCATTACTGTGTTCACAGGAACCCTCCACGGGTCCCTATCCAGCGCCAGATCAATCCAATCCATACCATCCCATCCTATCTCTCTAAGATCCTTTTTAATATTATCTAATCACCTACGTCTTGGTCTTCTTAGTGGTCCCTTTCCTTCTGGCTTTCCCACCAGTATCCTATATGCATTCCTCTTCTCCACCATTCGTGCTACATGCCCTGCCCATCGCACCCTCCTTGACTTGATCATTCTAATTATACTTGGTTAAAAACACATGCTGTAGTTCTCTTTTCAAGGTAAAACAAGATAAAATCCATTAAAATCTCTATTAAACCCAAATTTTAATGGATTTAATCTTGTTTTACCTTGAAAAGAGAACTACAGCATGTGTTTTTAACATGGACTAACACACTGTAGCAGTTTTAACATAATTCAATAAAATATTTGTAACATATCCAGACACCTAAAGATGGCCATTTGAGGCCGAAACATGTTGTGTCAAAGTGTAAAATGTTGAACTAAGATTAAGATTAAGTGGTGAATAAACAAGTGTTGCAATATTGACAAACGATAAATACAATGGACGTTAAGTTAAACAATTGCAACAGAATGCTGAAATACAGAAGCTGTCAGTTGTTTATATGTTTGTTAGGAATGTAGTGAATAAAACTGTATCAGCCATAGAAAGCATCAAAGTCTATGCCTCAGATCTAAAATAAATTAGTCCTGGTGGAGCATTACCTGTATGTGTGTAAATTAATAAATATTGTATTTATAAATAAACAAACCCCAAAGTGTTCAGAAAAACTGAGATAATCAGATATCCGAATTCACTGAGTCGCATATATTGTCATGTGTAACATGAGACTCTGAATATGAGGATTAGGTTTTTTTTTAATGTAGTGTTGCTGTGAATAGATGAGATTATATAGCATTTACTCGTAGGATGATTAATGAACGATGAATTAGAAAGGATGTGGAAGGAGGCAATCATAGTGTGCTTCATGGTACTGTGCTAGCATTTGCCTAGAGGGACTGAAGAAAACTGTAGAATATTTGTCAGCATAGATGGTGTCTCCAGGAGCTGGGGTAGCATAGTTGGTATAGTGATGGGCTATGGGCTGGACGACCAAGGGGTCTAAGTTTGAGTCACTGTAGGGTCAAGAATTTTCTCTCCTTCACGTTGTCCAGACCAGCTCTGGGGGCCACCCAATTTTCTTTCCAATGGGTACCTGGTGTCTTTCCCTGGGGGTAAAGCAGCAAGGGTGTGAAGCTGACCACTCACCTCCAGCTCATGCCGAGGTCAAGAAAATGTGGTACAGTGCTTAATTAGTTAAGCATAGGAACAACTTTACTGTATTTGGTGTCTCAGCTTAGATTCGAACCAGACACCTTCCAAATACAAGTCAATAAAACTACCACCTGAGCCAGTTTAATCTGAACAAATGGAATTATATCTACCAAACACATCTTTGGTTAGGAAACATACAATCTAAGGTGCTTAAAAATTAGCTTGTTCATTAAGGAATGCAATTGAACTTCATTAGCCAGCTTGCTTGATCTGAACAAGTGGAATTATATCTAGCAAATACTTCTTTTGGTTAGAAAATATATACTCCATAGTGCTTAAAAATTAGCTTGTTCAATGAGGAATGCAATTTAACTTCATTTAGCCGTAAGTTTCTCTTAGGTTCTAAGAATGTCAACTATTGTTGAAGAGTTGAATCAAGACTGCTGAACAGAGGTAGGAAATTGTTGTGTACATGGTATACGGGACTCTGTAATATTGAGCATTTCCTCTGGTTTAGAGTAAGAGTTTTTTCTATGCAATTTGAAATAGTTTTTCATCTTGTGTTGTGTTACTGTTTTATGTTCAGGCTACAGACATTGACTTTGGAGGGAATGCTGTAATAAAATACAGTCTAACACCGAATGATCAGTTCACCATACATGAGGAAACAGGAGTGATTTATCCAGTAGCAGGAGCCTTCAATTATAAGGACACACATTTCAGTGTTCATGCAAGTGATGCAGAAGGTGAAGGAGAGCCCCTTGAAGTAAATGTAAGTACTAAAACACCAGGAAAAGTAACAGTATTTTGGGTAACAGTTCTGTGGCTGCAAGCATGAAGCTTACAACCAATACAGTTTTTGAGAGAAAAACACAGAAGTGTTTATTAGAAGAAAATGTATTTATTATGGAGGTGTACATACATTCAGATAATTAGAAATACTTTTACAAATGTAAGATTTGAGGTTTTCATGGCAGTGACTATGAAGAATGCCATCTTCTGGAACATGGTGCTGTGTAGATATTGTGTAAACAGGCATTTTCAAGGAATGTATCACCTCCATCTTTAGGGTATAAAAATCTATGAGCAAGTAGTGACCATGAGCAGGTGGCTGCAGACTGAGTTGCCAGTTGAAAACACCCAAAACACCCAACTATATAAGAACAGGAAGGGAGGGTGAGGCGGCCACATGGGAAATCAATAGAGAGGAGAAGGTAAGGGTTTGCGGAGATGGGCCAGTAGATAGCAAGCCAAAGCAGGTATAGGATTGTGCTGGGGGGGGAGAAGAAGGAGGGTTGCTGGAGGAGCTCTGGCCTGCTACATGCTAGTCCATCTCCACAGGCCCTTACCCTCTCCTCTATTAATTTCCCATGTGGCCCCATCTCCCTCCCTTCCTGTTCTTATATAGCTGGGTGTTTTTGACTGGCGACTCAGTCTGAGCCACCTGCTCATGCTGGTATCTCGCTCGCGGATTTTTATACCCTGAAGATGGAGGCGATACGTTCCCTGGAACGTCACTTTACACAGTATCTACATGGCGCCACATCCCAGAAGACGGCATTCTTTACTTACACAAAAGTTGTATGTGTAAATATGTGTTTATAAACTAACGCCTCTGTTCTTATAATACATTAAAATGAACATGTAACTGTTTTCTGTCCTTTTGTCTTTTCCATGTACAGAACTCTGTAGCCAACACCGCAGCACTGACAGCTGTCTGGTATATCAGGGTATTAGATTAGTATTGAACTGGTAATACTGGAAATATAATTTTAACCCCTTTCAGCTAGCCATTTCAGGATCTGTTTCTGTTAAGCTTTATGTACTTCCCTTTTGTGCTTTTCCATAATTTCACTGGAGATTTTGTCTTTCAACCAAATTCTTGTAAAGTGACCTGTACTGAACAGGAATATATGGAACTAATTTCAAAAAGTACCTGTATTTTTCTCTCAAAGTTGTTCATGGAGCATTATACAGTTTTTGTAATTATACTGATATATGTCATCAACCTTTCATGGCAGCTGGAATAAAATCCCAATAACTTTCTTTGTAGTGTAAATAATTGGCAGTGTATTCACCATGCTAATTTTCTTATATCTGAAATTTTAATGCCTGCTGAAATTGAAGCGATGCCTTGTCAGAAGTTTTGTTCTTAAAGATAAAAAATCCGTGCCCCCCCCCCCAAACTGAAAAACATTTCTGAATTCAAGAATGAATGACCTAGTACTGCAAACTTATGTTCCACTTCTTCAAAATACTCTCCACTGCACGTCAAATAATACCGCTAGCAAATGATTTGTTCTGGTTTTGTCCACCACCTGAATCAAACCATGTCATAAGTTTCCTATCACAGGTGGAATTTTCTCAATCTAAGCCTTTAGTGCACTGAAGAGAGATAAAGTGACTGCATAATGAGGAGCTTCATAACTTGTACTCTTTTCCAAGTATAATTGGAACGATTAAGTCAAGGAGGATGAGGTGGGCAGAACATGTAACATGAATGAGGGAAAAGAGGACTGCATATATGATAGTGGTAGGAAAGCCAGATGGAAAGAGACCAGTGGGACAACCAAGGCATAGGTGGGTGGACAATGTTAAAATTGATCTTAGAGGGATAGGTTGGGATGGTATGGATTGGATTGATCTGGCTCAGGATAAGGACCAGTGGAGTGCTCTTGTGAGCACGGTAATGAACCTTCAGGTTCTACAAAATGCTGGGAGATTCTTGAGTAGCTGCACAACTGGTGGCTTCTCAAGAAGGGCTCAGCTCCATGAGTGAGTGAGTGAGTGAGTGAGTGAGTGAGCCTTTAGTGCAGACAATATATCTTCAGCCTTTGTCCACCAACGATCTCTGGCTGCATCATCATGTATCCATCTCCAGTACAATTTGTATCTCTAAATTTAAGTCAATGAGATGAAATATTTATGTTGATGTGTTGTTTTAAATCAAAACACATTCATCATGGATCCTTCCCTTTGTCAAAATTCTTCTAACTGCACTTGTGAAATCACATCTGTAACAAGCGTCAAGCTTAGGGTGTTCAAAATGATATTATATTCTTTGCTAAAAATGTCACAGAAGCAATTAAATGATGCTCGCTCTTGTGCTTCTCATGCCACTCTATCCACTTATAAAACATAGAAGTTTCTTTCTGTGAGCAATGGAGATGGATATTTTCATTCTAGGTTGTAGTAGTATGTATAATGAATCAATCTTACGTCAAGGCAATGATTCAGTTGTGTTTCTTTCATCTGGAAAAATGTTTGTTCTGTTTTTCTGCCTTCCCTTTTTGTCTGCTGGAAATGTTTTCTTTCATTTGGCACTTCTATTCTTGCGCTTTCTTCTCTTACCTGATGGTGTTGTGCTTTGCTGTTTCATCAGCTCACAAGTTTATGGCAGCCCTCATTTGTTGCCAACATTAGCTGCTGTGTATTTCTAGGTTTTAGGGTAAGGACCTTCTAACATTTAATCTGTATATTTAATGATATTTTCTATGCATTTCTGTACCATTACTTGTAGATGACTGGGAGCACAGATTCCTTTTCACTCTCCACTATAATGTTTCTCTGAATGTGGAAATCTGCCCTACAGTGTATCCATGTTTCACATGGTAATATTCATGTGGGATACAAGGTTCTTGTTTGCAACTACTGCTTATAAACATAGTGTATACTTCACATGTCAGGTGAAGGCATGCTTTGGTACAGTCTTCTCAAATTAAGATTTTCTGTATGATGGAATCTAGAATTAGTTTTTACAGAATTAATAAACTGTCTTTTTCATGGTTTCAAATTCTTCTGTGGAGCCACAGAATTCTTAGTGTGCCCACCATGTTCACACATGGCCACAGAGACCTTCAAATATGGCCACCAGCCTGTTTCATGCATAATGCAAGGACATGTAATAAGAAACCAGATTTAAGAAGTGTTTATTGTCCTAGAAGTTTATTAATGTTTAAAGTTTCAGGAGTCAGGAAATGGGAGGTGAGATTACTCAAACTCAAGAATGAAGTTACATTTTAAATGAAGAGCGATTATGATCTGTTTTTTCTATATCTGTTCAAGATATTGCATAATTGATTTCAACAAAATATTTTAAAGACACTCTGAACTTAATTTTTCTTCTCAGTGTTTCATTGCATAAGCCTTTAAATTTTCCTAGTACTTCATATGTAGATGTTACCATTTGTTAATTTTGCAGTGTTAGTAGTATTAATATCATCATTTTTCAGGTGAAAATCCTAAGCCATGACAATTTACTAGTGGTCAAGAAAAGAGGCTCTGTATTGGAAGATACAGATACAGTCCTACAGAAAATTTCTTCCATCACTAAATACAATATTAAGTTACTGTCTGCTGCAGTTATTGCTAGAGATGATATTGATTATGATGAGGATGGTGATGATGATGTTGGCAACATTCACAGACAACTAGGTAAATCCACAAGGAATCCAAGCAATTCCCTTCTCCGGTTGGTTATCTATGGTTTGAACAGCCGAGAAGAACCTCTCGATTATTCAGATATTAAAGCGTGAGTAGCATAAATTATTTCTACGTCCATTCATAAGCCACAGAGTACACAGTGACACTCCTTACTAAATCTTACTGTTCCTATCATGGGTGTTATTTATATTTATAAGAAGAGCCAAACATTTTTTCATCAGGTTTAAATATTTAAATAGTTACAAAAAGGAATTCAGCATGCACCAGTGGGTGGAAAGAATTATCTTTTTAAATGTAGCTATAAGGAATTACAAGAAGTTCACGCACATTTTGTTACTAATTAATATTGTGATGTGAAACAACAAATCAGTTATACACTTATATCAACTTATTTTTATTTTGACTTCTTACTGCTGTACAAATGTCTCGTTCTTCTGCAACCAAAGTGCTGCCTCGCAGAATCAAATTCCATCACTGGTGGTCCATTTATATTACACATCAGTAGGATACTTGGAATTTTTAACAAAATTCACAACAAATAGTGACGATAGGCAAGCACAGACACTGTGACAGCAATTGTCCCAAAACTAGGAATCCATTGTTTTATTGACTTGTTCTATATCTGAGGCAGATGCCTCTATGGATTTTTTGGAACTATAAATAAATGAATGAATGAATCAATCAATCAACCAATGCTAATTTGAGAAAAATCACTCACTCACTTTCACTTTCACTAATGTTTTTCCAGTTCCTTTTCAGTTGTATCCAAAAAGTCGTCTGCAGTTGCACTATGCTGTCAGACTGACAAAGCACATATCTCATGCCATTGTTTTTTACATACCCAGCATACAAAATCAACTCTACAACATCCTTATCAGTAGATCCATATAATCTTTAAGTCACGTATTTCCCATCCTATAGTTTGCAAGTGAGATCAGTCCATACTTTTTTGGTATGTGGTTCAAAGTCCTTATATTCTTTTTTAGTTCTCTTAGATAAACGCTCAATTTTCCAATCAAATCTAACAACCCTTAAAAGTCTGAAAATATTTTTTTCTCTCTGCTATATAACAAGTGATATTAAAATATGTTTTGAAGTTGTCATGCATGTTTTTATCCACTTGTAGGCATTCTTTACAGATTAAAAAGAATATCTTACATGGAGGTCATGTCTTTCAAACTGTCTGTGACCCGTTGTCAGCGTCTGAAGTGTTGACAGATTTTCTTAAAATACAATGTGATAGGCTTTCATGAAATGTTTTCTCAAAAATTCTGATTTTCAACCATTTTGATCTATCTTGTAGTGTTGCATCCTGTTTGTGGTGCCTACGAGTAAAAATATAGGGTTTATCATCAAATGAACAAACGTTTTTATTTTTTGACTGACAACATATTTCAGCCCAGACAGACCATCATTAGGTGATTCTTGAGGAGCACACAGATGATGGACTACATATAAACTGCAATGATAGTATAAATTTATTAATTTTATTTGGGTCAGATCTGATTTAAATCTGTATACCTATTAAAATTTTAGAAATTAAAAGTAAAACAGTGCAATTGAAACATTATTCTTGGATGCTTTTAAATTAGACTTTGGTGATCAGATCTTTTTGTTTGTTGATTACATTCCACATGCTTCTGAATTATTTTCTTTGAAGAGGTATACTTGAGGTAGCCCTTTCTAACCATCTGCTGCTGTTTGAGATACATTCCTCCTAGTCATGTACCACACTACTACAGGGAAAATACTTTGTAGACTCAACATACTTTCTACAACCTGTCCTATCTCAATCAGTAACAGATTGTTAAAAATGGGTATCAAAAATAAACGTTTAAAAAGGAAATGACAGAGAAGCACCTGCAGCATAATCAGCCAACCAGAAATTCTGACCACCAAAGCTTACCTTCCAAAAGCATCAAAGAACAGCCTGTTATAGTGATCTTCCCCTTGCATTGTTCTATTTTTAATTTTTAAAATGTTAATACGTGTATGTTTATTTTTAATTCTTCTGAAATGTGAAATAAGAGCATTTCCATTTAATTATTCCTACTTTTGTGTACTACATTATGAAATACACATTTTCATGTGACAAAGTTTGATGACATTTCAAAGGAGTGTTCATAGTCATTGCAGTGAGAAACTCAAATGTGACTCTAAGGACCTTGGCCTTTCTTATAGCAGATGTCCATACGTCCCTGTTATGTGCCTTCTGCTTCCATCTTTTCACTTTTTTTGCTTGTGTTAATCATTCTCTATACCTTCCAGCCATCTCAGTGTGGGCCTTCCAATTTTTCTACCTTCTGGCTTACATTCAGAAATTCTTCCAGTCACTCTTGTTTTATCCATTCTAATCACATGCCCCAGTCATTCCACCCTTCTCCTTTTAAATCTGCTAATAAATATTAAAACCACAAGGTAAAAAGATAAAAGTTACCCTTGGGCTTGATTAATGAAGTTTCATGCCATGAAAACAAGTGGATAATGGATGTATAGCACTAGTCGTAAGCTCAGAACTATGTGTAGATGGAAGTGAGTGGTTAGTTTAATGTCCCTGCTGCTCTACCCCCAGGGAAACAACCTCTATTACCCACTGTGTAGGAGGCTTGGGTGGGCCCCAGAGCCAGCCTAGAAGTTATGGAGAAGAGAAACACATCTTTCTCCTACTGAAAATTTAACCCATATGCTTTGGTTGTTCAGCCCATAGCCTCCTCGCTATTCAGTGATTCAGTATTGAGGGGGTGGGTTTCCCCATGCACCGCAACTGATAGTCTATTGTACGCCCCCCTTTTAATTTCTATTGTCTCCATCCCCTACCGATACTGGTGCTCGCTATCAGCCCCTTTCTGCCAGCAAGGTTTCTACCCTCTATTTGGCAGTGGTATCTAATAATTAGTCCCTTTCTGTCAGCGAGGTCATCCCTCCTCTGGCAGTGGTACCTAATACTTCCCCATCTATCGGAGTCATTGGAAACTATTTGGGCGGGAAACTTTTTGGCCTAATTTAGCTCAGAGGCCTCCTAGAGACATGAGGTTCTTTTACATGCCGTAAATCTACGACATGGGACCCACGGCTTAAAGTCCCTCCCGGAGGACTTGTTCCCTGAATTTTTCCGCCCTTAAAAATTCCACGACCTCCGCCGGTTTTGAACCTGCATACCTTGAGTCATGAGGTGGGAACGTTACCCCTAGACTACGGAGGCCGCTAGCCTCGTCGCTATACTGACTGAGCCAATCCAGCTTCAGAACCACCTGATAGGGACAAAATATTTTAGATAAAAAATGCAACTCAGTACTAGTATTTTAAATATCCTTATAGGCATTAAAGACGTATATGAATGACAGCACTGTACACACTGCTCATTGATGCCACTCTCTGAACATTTATTCTGTAACACAGATGTAACTGGTCTGCACCCTCTAATCAGCACAAAATCAAATTTCACACCATTTAATGGCATTGCTAATAGAATGTCTACCAAGCATTCACCGTAATACATACAGTCACAAATGACTGCTACATAGGGATTTCTGGGGCATAATTGTTGTTGAGTTGGGATTTCTAAAAAGGTAAAAACAGATATGAATCAAAAATAAATATTGTAAAATATATTGGGTGTCATGGTGATCTGATGTCCTGGGTTTTCTGAGCCTTAATTTAGATTATAAACCATGCATATTTCACTAATAACATGCAAGACAGACATAATGACACTCATTATAAAATGTTTGCTCAACAGACACCTGGAAGGAGAAGCTGAATTTAGAGCAGAATCCTGGACTAATGCTAGTAACAGCAGCGATGGAAGTAGTGATGCTAGCCTGCTGGTTGCTGTAATTGTTCTGTCAGTAATCCTGGTACTGGTGATCGGTGGTTTCAGTGTTTTCTACTTGGTCTATGTCAGGTCTGTACTTCTGCCACAAATCTAACTTACTAATGCAAACCAACTGAGAGAAGTTTCTGTAACTTAACCCTGCGCATAAAGTTCGTTGCTTGGTTTCCAATGGCTGCATTTGGGATCATTTAACCCATTTTGCTTCTTGCTTCCCAATAGAGAGCACTCAAGTTCTTGCTTTGTTGCATCTTGAAGAAGTTTGCACTTTTCTTTTGTGAAGCTTTGCCAGATCTGTTGCTCATTTTGCACTACCCAGAGGACCTGTATGACTTAAAGAATGACAAGGATGCAAGCAACTTTGTTCCCCCCTATGCATAAAGTTTCTGGTCATATTCCTGGCCTCTGACAAGAGGAAACTCATTACCTTTTTAAAGATATTATAAACTATTGAAATTCAGCCAAATATGTTTAAGACTTTGCAGTACTAAATTCTAGTGTTTCTTATGTGCTACTAATATATGAACAGCCAGTTTATTTTTATTTATATGAGATTTTCATGATGTTGAAAGTTTAGATATGGAAATTTTTATTATGATACCATGTACTCTTGATTGTGGTTAGCAACATTTCAGAGGACCCTGCTTCCACCATTTCAGGGAATCTCATGGGAAGTTGTCTGTTTTTCTTCTACAAATCTGCTTCGTCTACCTCGTAGAAGATGAAAGCAGCATGTCCCTCCAAAATGTTGGCAACCACTTATGGACTATCAAGCATCTTAACCCAGAAGACCACAATGTACATTTATTTTAATGTTTCGTAACTGGAAAATTCAAAGAATACACAATGTCAAATAATTTCATTGAATAACCAAAAGTAACAGAACTTGAAGAATATCCTAAAATGTAAATACTTGGCTATTCATTGAAACAAAGCTTGAAAAACTTAATGCATGTGCATACTCTGTTTATTCAATTTTAATTTACACAAAAATATATATGTGCTTCATCACCAAAGGTTTATTCTTCTTTTTTTTCAGTACACGTGTATAGACAATACACAGACATTAGTCACACCATTACTGACAGTACTGCCATCTCTGTACATAGGTACTATGTAGGATTTGAGGTTCTTGTAAGAAGAAGGTGGTTATGAAGACTTCTTTCTTCTGGGATATAACATTTGTAGTCCATTGAAAGTGAATTGGCACCTCGTTCTTCAGGGTCAGAGAATAAATTGTGCAAGAAACCAGCATGAAGCAGGTAGCGAGCAGACTCTTGATCCTGAAGACGTAGCCTAATGTGTTCCTTCGAAATGCTGGTTGTCTTTGAATAGACTGTACAGAATTGTATCCCACAAAATAGAACCCTTCATAATTACTGTCTCTGTTGACCATTTTTTCCTCTAAACAAGAGAATGTAATCTGCTTTTATGAAATGCCAGCTTCAAGATTTAGACAAATAATTTCAATATTTACCGAATGTTTCTCTTCCATGTAACTCCAATTTGTAGAACACAGGCTCATATCATCAATCCTAAAACTGCAATGCCCCTAATTACCATCTGAGACATCTGATTAGTGGACCACTTCTCCTGTCTAACACTTTTCATTCAGGTTCAGCTTCAGACAGTACTGACAGTCACAGTAACACCACTATACACTTTATTCAGACACAGTCTTCAGCATCAAAGTATTTAATTAATGACTTTTACTTTGATCAGACAAAAGTATTGATGCTATTTCTTCTTGCACTGCAGTTTATCCTGTAAGTCAACCAAAGATTTCAGCGCTTCACTGCCTTAGCTCTTTCTCACAAGGTATGGCAGCAGAAAGCCAAGAGTAAGAGGCATTACCCCCAGATGACAGTCATAGCTTATTTACATAAATGGCAAAAGTGTGTTAGTCAGTAAGAGATGTTTTCCTACTTTTAACTCTTTCTGTAATGCAGAAGTGTACTGCAGAGAGACAACAATAAGAGACATTACCCTCCGAATAACAGTTACAACTTTTTTTTACATAACTGCTAATAGTAAGTTTCTCAGTAACAACTATTTTCCCACTTCTCTTTATTTCAGATCAAAAAGGAATAAAAGAAGTTCAGATGCTTATGTTGACGTGCTCACCAAAAGTGATGGGTATTCAACACCACCATTGTAAGCATATAAATAGATGTATATAAAGTTGAAGGTTCTAATTGTGTAAAACTTGAAGATTTCAAACTAACTAAAAGTGATAAAATTGTCTTAGACAATTTGTCTGTGTCAATTGAAAGCAGAAGTCGAATATTTTGGAGATTATCTCTGTCTGATACAATTTGTGTCCCTATTTTTAGCCTACTTTCCTTATTTAAAAAAACAACGAATGAAGATAGACTTATGAGATCAATGAGCTTGCTCTGTGTGTGCACATGCATGTGTGTGTGTGTGTGTGTGTGTGTGTGTGTGTGTGGACACAGTGTTGGTATTACTGATGGGAGGGTTTATGAAGTAAGCTGTTGAGATGATCTCAAATGGCATGTTACGCACACAATATTTTATGACCATCAGTTCATGAATTCAAGTACTATTGGACTTATTGCCTCAGCAGTTTGAGAGGCTGCAGTGCTTGTATTATTGGAAAGGATTTATGAAGGACACCACCATTCAGATGGCCTCAGGGAGCATGATAGATATAATAAGTTTTGTAAAGATTGGTTCAGGTGTTCAAAAGTTGTTAGGGGGGAGAATGATAGACACGTGTGTGCTGACATGCAATGCCTGAACTGATCATCATGAAACTTAGCGTGAAAACTATGTCATATTAAGCCCTTTTAGTGGCATATCTCACAAATCCTTCTCTTCTTTAATATTAAGGTAATGGCCACTCAAATTCTTTGGAAGCCATAAGCGCGGTGTTGTCTAAATACACATTTCACAGATATAATGCGTATTACAATCCTTTAATGGACCCCTCTTGTATATATTGTGAAAAATTAAGCTATCAGTATTCAGTAAATTTTAATTTATATTTCCAAACCACTATGTTTATACAACTGAAAATCATTTAATTAAATATTTGTGTGACTATGTACATTGCAATACATGTTACGATGAAGTTAGTATAATCTTGCTTATTTTCACTCTTTAATGAAGCATGGGGTAATTCATCTGACAGTATAAAGGTATTCGCATTGAAAAAGAAAATTGTTAGAATCATGATGGGCATCAAATCCTGTAATTCCTGTAGAGATCTATTTAAGAGACTACAGATTTTAACTTTGTCTTGTAAACTTCATTACAAATAATGAAGAACATTTTCAGATGAATGAGGATGTACAGTGTTAACACAAGACACAAACACTGTATTCATAAACCAATTGCTAACCTCTCATGCTTTCAGAAAAGAGCATATTATGCTGGGATCAACATTTTTAATAAACTGCCATCTGATCTCAAAGGTCTTATGAATGAAAAGGCATGATTTAAAATAGCACTGAAACGATACTTAAATACACATTCATTCTACTCTGTTGATGAATACCTATTGTCTAGAAAATTACTTACGTAGGTTTTTTAACTGAGGACAGAGATGGAATACAATCTCGGATACATTGCTTTAAATAAAAAACAGGATGATGAATAATATTCCAAAAATCAACAAATCTATTAATGTACCATTGTCACAGACTTTTAGATCTTAGGGAGTAAGACGTATGACATGATTCTGAATGGAGTTACAGAAACTCTTTCGTGTGGAACAGTCAATTCACAGTGTAAAATATATGGATTTATGAAAAATATCGGGAAAGTTATACTGTCACAGGCTCTTGCACTTTCAAAAGGTTGAAGTGCATAAAAGTACATGAGTATTAAAATAAAAATGTCATACATTATTATGAATTTTTACAAAAGACAACACCTGGGTATGATGAAAAAGATTCCTATGGCACATACCAAGTCCGTAAGCTATAGTTTGGTGACCTCTGGTTTCAGATAAAATGAATGACTTTGGATTAGTTTTGCTAGATTATGCTACACTTATGGTATTATTTTCAGGGAGGAAATTGGAACTACATCTACTTCAGAAGATAAGAGTAATCCTCTTCCAAATGTTCAGTTTGCTAGCACCACGTAAGTGACAAAATTTATATATATATATACACATCATTATTGAAGGTCCCAGATTCAAACATCAGCTTGGGGATTAGCTATTAAAATTTTCCTTAGTCATTCCATCACTGCAACCTTCCAACATCTTTCCTATTCATCCTTTATTGTCATACCTCTTGACACTATACGTATACACTAAGCTGTTAACAGCATCTGTAAATAATCCAAGAATATAAAGATTTCTGAGAGCTAGGATAGCGCAGTCGGTATAGTGACTGGCCACAGGCTGGATGACCGAGAGGTCGGAGTTCAAGTCCCGGTGGGGTCAAGAATTTTCACTTCTTCATGTCATCCAGGCCAGCTCGGGGGCTCCACCCACCCTCCTGTCCAGTAGGTACCGGGGTCTCTTTCCCCAGGGGTAAAGAGGCTGTGGCGTCAAGCTGACCACTCACCTCCAACTAGTGCCGAGGTCAAGAAAATATGGATCTATACATCCACTCCTTCATACACCTTCATGGTGTAGTGCTTAATTAGTTAAGCACAGAGACAGCTCTACCTTTATATAAAGAGTTCTAGCTCTTGGGATATGACACCATGTAGTTCATTGAAAATCAGCCAGTGCTTCAGAAGAACATATCCTTGCCATCTTCAGGGTTAAAAAGCAAACCAAGCAGGCAGTAACCTCTGCTCTGGAGGCTGCTGCTTCAAAACATCTGTCAAATTTCACTGGACTACACAGCTTTGTATCCCAGAAGATAAAACTCTTCATAGTCGCTTCTTTAATAGCCTCAAATCCAATGAACTAAGAATAAATATATAGAATGCATAATTCAGATTGGAATTTAAATATAATGTACATATACATTGTCTCAGTTACAAGGGTTTTCCAAATAATGTTTCATCAAGTTCCAACAAATGATTCAGAAGTTTAAAAGCATAGCAGACTGAAGACATGCCATGCACATGAAGCCAACTAGCTAGATGAGGTTATTCCACAAGCAGCCAGTAGATGTAGAATGTTCTTATTATCTATGCATATAAAATCAAAGATACTTTAGTGAGGAACATTTTAGGAAGGTGCACAATGTGTCCAGGTTCTGTTAGGACTGTGTTCATTAAAAATACACGATGTGAATTATTTTCAAAATTTCACTCTTTTTATTCAAAATAGTCTCCTTCTGAATCAATACATAGCTGGAATCGATTGAAAAGTTTTTGAAAACAGTCACTGTACTCCTTTTGTGGAATCACATTTAAACTGCAGTACATTCCCTTTGGATGTCCTGGATGGTGTCGTGATGTTCTCCTATCATCACCAACTTAACTTTTGGGAACAACCAGAAATCTGCTGGAGCCAAATCTTTCGAATATGAGGATGATCAAGGACTGTGATCCCTTTTCTGACCAAAAAATCGCGCATGATCTTCAATTTGTGGGGTGGGGCATTGTCGTGGAGGAGTGACCAGGAACCTTGCTCTCGATATTCAGGTTGAATTCGAAGAATTCTCACCGAACAAATGATTGAGGACTCTGAGATAATAATCAGAATTCACTGTTTAACCTTCTGGCAGAAATTTCTTGTGAATGATTCCTTTGAAATTGAAGAAAATGTTTAGCGGTGTCTTTACTCATCTCTTTTGCATGCGCACTTTCTTTGGGTTCAACCACACTGCACTCTGCCTCTTTGTGAGAGGCTAATATTGAAAACACCATGTCTTGTCACCAGTAACAATTGATTTTGTAAATTTTGTATCACTTTGGGCCGACTGTAATATGTCTTTGCAGTGTTCCACTCTGGCACATTTTTCATCACCTGACAGCGCGTGCAGTACAAACCGCACACAAACCTTCTGTTTGCCCAAATCCTTGGTCAAAATTTGATGCACAGTACTTTTTGGTATTCCCAAAGTCTCCTCGATGAGTTATGCAGAAACACATCTGTCTGATGCAAGGATTTCGGTCACTTTTTTCACATTTTCTTCAGTTCGACTTGTTCTCAGCTTTGATGCACGTGGAGCGTCTTCAGTGTCCTCCCTGCATACAGCATACCATCGAAAAATGTTCAAGTGACGTAAATAATCACTACCGTACACACTTTTCATCATTTTGTATGCTACTCTGGCTGTTTGCCTAATTTCAAACAAAATTTGATGTTGGCTCTCTGTTCAACCACCATTTTCCGACGAGCGTCAGAACAGTACTGTTACATTCAAGGTCAGAACACATGATGCAGCGATGCTTGTGCTTTGAAATTATAGACAGCCACAGCTGAAACTTCAAGAATCCTAACGCCACAACTCGCCAACAGTTGGCATTGCAGGGCAAAATTTAAAAATATAAGTCCTAATGGATCCTAGGCACACCATGTATTTGTTTTTGTAGATGTAAGACTTATGGATCCAGAATCTGTGAAATTGCCCATTCTTAACTTGACACCTTTTTGGGATACCTTAATACTTTAATATATGATTCTTTATCAGCTGCTAAAATGATGTCACATCTAATGTTCATTCACAATGAATTGAAAGGAAGTGTACGAGTATAACATACTAAAGTCTATATAGACCAATTGAATTTAAAACGAGCTGTGGTCCTTTAGAATAATTAGTTGTTGTAGCATCTCACCATAGAATCATCCAGTCATTCTCATATACTAATAAATGTTTATAATCAGAGCAATATGGATAACATTTTTAATTTATGTTATTTCTAGGGAAGTGACCGAATCGTTTCCACCATCACCCTCCTTGCCACGCATAACAATCACAAATCCATATGAAGAAATCAGTAACGGTGCTGTGCTTCGAGATTTTGACCATGGAACAACTGATGATTTCCAGAGTTCATGCGATGAAAATGAAAAAGAAGAAAATGATAATAATGGCGTGACAAGGAAAAAATCAATTGTAACTTTCAATGATAATGTTGAGCGTATTGAGATAGAACGGCTTTGAAAGTAAAGTAGTGAAATTACAGCAGAAAAATATGCAGAAGTATCAGACCACTATGAGCATAGTTCGAACTGTAATACCTGTCTTCCAGCCACAACTGATCATTTGCTTATTTAATGCCGATATGATGTTGTGATGATTGATAACAAAGCTGCTAGCCAGGACTGATAACCACAGAAGTCAGAAGTCGGCCATAAGTTCGCAGTACAATGGTACACAAATACCTGAACTTGTTCTTCAAGCATAGTAAAAATTAATGAGAGGTGTGTGAACAGTTTAAAATTCAGAAGTTTTCAAATTATATTTGTGTTCATTTTTTAAAGCAACAATAGAAGTTTAAATTATCATTTTCTGTCTGTACACATGAAGGGATTGTAATCTGGCTTCACAGATACTTGTGGACTTCCTCATAAGCAACCCTTGCAATTCTTTAGTGCAAGAATTTAATTTTAGTTGGTCTGTCTATACATCTCTTTACATACAGTCTCAAAATCTGGACTAATAATATGTGCGAAATTAACATTTCTTGATGAAATTAAGTATTGGGTCTTCAAAGTAAAGTAATATACTTTCAGACAATACCAGCTACTCAAGGCAGTCACTTCATTTCAGAACAAAAAGAAATTTTAAGGATGTCTTGTTTAATGTTCAATAGATTAAAAACTGTGCAATGCAAAATTTACAGAATTGAGTTTAATTTATTGAAATTGTAAATTATGAATTGCTGATGCATTGTTATATAAAAGGAAAAACAAAATATGAGAATTATTTAACAATGTTTTGTTTCTTTCTTCACTTATTTTCCCTACATATTCTTCTTCCTTATGTTGTATATTTACAGGTTTTGCTGTATGATTTTGTTTCCAGTCATCCTTAATAGGGTCCTGCCATATCTTTCCTTCCTCGTGAGTTATACCAAAACTTACTTTGTATATTATGGTTCAATCCAAGGCTATACAACAAGTGCATGCAGGGCAACTTGCTTAATAAATCAAGCAAAATATATCATTGTAATCTTTGATATATAATTACATGACTATTTCAGATCAAAGCCAATGCCTTCAGAACATTTGAGAAATTTATGAATTTTTTAAATGGCTTGCCATTATTATCTTCAAACATGCATATTGTCACGTGTTAGTGACTAGACATGGGGTTTGAATTGATAATAGGATTTAATTGACTCTTGTAACTCGTAACAAGTAACTATAACAGTTTCACTGATCTGCACACTATACAAATCACTGTACTGCAAGACACATAACATCTTCTGTGTCTTCACCAGTCCTTGCCTGGTAACAGCTCTCAACAATGGTTGCTCCTCTGCTAATGTTCTCACAGAATGGCAGCTGGCTCACCTGTAGTTAGAAGTCATAAGAATCAGACAAATCCAATCATCAAGCCAAGTTCCATGTCTAGTCACTAGCACTTGACAATATGCATATTTGAACATAATAATGGCAAGACATTCAGAATATTCATGCATCAGCGAAGATTTACAGATTTTCCACTAGTAGGACATAGGTCCACAATGGACATAATAGTTTTAATTTCATGTTTATTCAGTATTGCTTAATGTGGACACTGAAAATCCAACTGCAATGCCAGTACAATGTGCATGCTAGTAATATAGCAGCTTATGTTTAACACTAATTTTATCATGTTACATTTTAGCGTCCTGTTACACTGATTCATGTTTATGGTTTATGCTGACCATCTTACAGTCTTACACACACAGATCGAGCAGTAAAACGCATGCAGTAACAGGAGCAAAACACAACACAGAACATGTTACACAAATATACATAGGAAGAATGCACACATAAAAGAGGATCGGCGTAATTCGCGTGTTTGAGTGCGACGTAGGAAGAATCCTGAAAAGTTTTATTATTTATAATTCATCGTCCTATATGACGAATACAGATTTTAGTCATTTTAGAATGAAGACATTATGGCATGCAGTACAATAGTTTAATGTGCATAAAGACACCTGAAGATGGCACATTAGTGCTGAAACATGTAGTGTGGAAGTGAAGAATAAGGTGAAAAAGTGTATACACTGTAAGACAGTCAGCATAAACCATTAACACTAATTTTATCATTTGTCATAAATTCTTTCTCTTTTGCTTTTTTTTAACCATGTGGTACAGCAAACAGATTTACTAAAAAAATGGATCCTCAACAAACAATTTCATACTAAAACAGTTTAGTTCATCAAAATGCTCCTATGACAGTAGTGGATCTAGCAGCTGAGCCCTCCATTGCTGACTGGAAATATCCAAAGACCTCTTCAGAGAAGTCTTTAGATATGTCTCATCCTGCCCCAGTGGGACAAGAGGGCTGCTAAAAATCTTCAAGAACCACTACAGTAGCTCCTTCCATCAACTGTAGCTGGAGACATGTAATGTCATTCCCCCCCACAGAGCCTCACTTGCTTAAGGCAGGGGGATTTCACATCATACCTTAGAGTACAACCACCCTTAGCCAGGGAAGCCCACAGCTCTCAACCATTCTAGCCTCTGCTTCCGGGGTCTGCCACTTTGAAGTGACTGGGGAACTTATTTCCCTTACTGAACGTACACGTACTTTAGAAGCATACTGAAATGCATAACAGTTCTATTACTAACAACTGATTCAGCACTAATTATTATCTTCAAAATATTCATACACACATTAAACCAAATCTACAGTTAGACTCGCTCAAATTTCTCATGCCAAGTTTTCGATATAATAAGTAAAAGTCAGCTGGCCACCCAGCACTTGAATTTCCATCAAAATGCATTTTCAATTATTTTTGTGATTACAGTAATTTCTGGGATAGACTTGAAAGGATTCTGACAATGGTACGTATATATACTGTACTTCTTTTGGCTTATTTTGGACTTCACCCATCGTCTGGTATGTAAAAGACAAAAGACCACGATGTTTCGGAGACTGGATCTGTCTCCGTCTTCAGGTGATTGAGTGATTGAGACTGGCTCTTTCTAACAGGCCCAACTGAGTAGGTTTATCCTTCCCAATCTACCTGAAGACAGATACAGATCCAGTCTCCGAAATGTCGTGGTCTTTTGTCTTTTACCAGACGATGGGTGAAGTCCAAAATAACCCAAAAGAAGTACAGTAAATTCT
>NW_019739602.1:41704-73409 GCF_002891405.2 Cryptotermes secundus
CCCGCGACTGCATCCGTTCTGCGGTGGTATGACTCAACGGCAAATTGCAGCCGCGGCGCGCACTTGATTGTACGCACTGTAGTATGAACTAGGAATAATTTGATAATCTCTTTCCGATCCGACTGGCACAAAGTCATAGTTACTTTACCACGGGCGGTATGCCACCCATCAGTTTGCCTTCGTACCAACATCATCGAGGATCATGAGATTTCTTTTTCAAATGAACCCTTGTGACCATAGTCCTTATGTAACATCTCTGACGAGAGAATGGGTTTGTCTGTTATCAGTATGCTTCGCCTTTCGTCAATTGTTCGTATCACACATATAGCATATTACTGAAAAATCTTCCTTGTGCACTATATACACGTACAAGTCCGTACCCGGGACCTCTGGATCTGTAGGCAGGAACTCTGACCACTAGACCATAGAGGCTGTCTTGAGTGAAATATATCGGACTGTAATTAAAATATCTCTTTTGTCACCTAGAATATTTTTTAAAATATATTGATGTAATTTAGGGATATAGCTTAGTCAGTTCAACTACCAAACTATGGGCTAGACCGCCGGAGTTGGATTCCCAGCAAGGGGAAAATTTTTTCTCCTCTCCATAGCGTTCAGATCGGCTGTGGTGCCCACCCAGCCTCCAATCGAATTGCTACCGGGGGGGGGGATATATCTTCAAAGGCAAAACGACCAGGCCTTGAAGCTGATCACTCCACTTTATCTAGTGCTGAGGTCAAAATCGTGGAACTGGACCTCCACTTCCCCATATTCCTTCATGGCATGGTCCTTCATTACGTTATTGAGTATGGTACAGGGATAACTTTACCTCTAATCTTTCAGGGGCAGGGAAATTTTGCTTTTAGGCGATATTAAGGTTAATAATAGTAGATAATTTGTTTATTTCTCCATGTAATGCAGAACAAGAAGTTCTAGGAAGAAAAAGTCGCCTACTTACCTTTAATACGACATGGACCGCATAAAAAATGAGCCTTCGACAATTCTTCGTTGCCGCGTGAACGTCTTAACGAAGTTTGTTACCTAATAATGATAGGAGGATACAACGACAGATCCAGAGTCAGACGCGTCCAACAATTCTTCTATTATTGCGTGTATTTATAGCCGCAGGGACGTGTTTACCAACCGTTGCCTAGCAATAACAGGAAGGGATACACATACAGACACACATTCTAATGGGAGGGATTTATGCAGTAAGACGTTGAGATGGGATCAGGTACCAAGCCTCATAACGATCAGTTCAGGCCAAAGGCTAAAGGGGCGCTGATTCACAGACACACAGATAGCATGTAGACTACATAAACCTACTTTGGGAAAGTAGGCTAAGAAGTATTACGAGTATAACTACAAAGTACACAAAATAGATCATATATATATATATAGAGTGACGGGAATTAAAATTTCGCATGTTTACTATATATATTACTGAATGGGGGGGGGGCATGCTGTAGCGTAGTTGGTTGAGGGGCTATGCTACAACCCGGAAGGTCGCGGGTTCAAGTCCCGATGAGGTCATTGGATTTTTTTTCAATTGACCTAATCCTTCCGGTCGCACTATGGCCCTGGGGTTGACTCAACCTCTAACAGAAATGAGTACCAGGTATTAATTAAATAATTTTCCTGGGTAGTAAAGCGCGGTCGGCACGTAAGACTGACAACCTAACCGCCATCTTTGAGCCGATTGCCTAGATCAAGAGACTCCAAACTACGGCCCGCGGACCACATCCGGCCCGCGGGCCACATCCGGCCCACGATGTGATTTTATCCGGCCCGCGAAAGAATTGTGCAGAAGTGCGCCAATTGAACTAATTTTCCAATGAGTACTGGCAAAAAAAATACTTGTTCATAGATTTCAACTGATGTTTGTAATACCTCTCAACTATTAGTATTTTTTCGTGGCTTCGGCGATGAACTTAATGTCACACAGGAATTAGTGTCACTTCACAGCATGCATGGCACTACAACAGGAGATGATATCTTCAAAGAAATACAAAAAACACTAACAGAATATAATTTGGACTGGAACCGTCTGCAGTGCGTGACAGTTGATGGAGGAAAAAACATGTCTAGTATAAAAATATGTTTGGTTGGCCAAATCACAAAAACTTGTGAGCATGCAGGAATATCAAAGCCAATGTTTCTTCACTGTGTTATCCACCAACAAGCACTCTGTGCAAAACACGTTGATATGAGCTCTGTTTTAAAACCTGTTATTTCTATCGTCAATTTTATTCGCTGTCATGCACTTAACCATCGCCAGTTTCGGTCTTTTCTCGAGGATCGTGATTCCGAGCTTATTTACCTGACATATTATACTGCAGTTCGATGGCTTAGCTGTGGAAAGGTTCTTTCGCGCTTCTTTCAGCTCAGGAATGAAATTGATATACTTCTTACGGAGAAAAACCATCACGAACCACTTTTATCAGATACCGAGTGGCTTTGGAAATCAGCATTTTTTGCTGATCTGGTGAACCATATGAACAATTTGAATTTAAAGTTGCAGGGTGAAAATAACTTTGTTTATTTATTTGATTGATTTATTTGAACTTATCAAGGCATTCAGAGCAAAGTTGATACTTCTGGAAAGCCAAGTGAAAAATTGTAACTTTGTTCATATGCTATACCGTGCAGAGTTGCATAAAAAGGGGGAAGCAGAATTTCCTTCCTCGTTTGCAAATTTAGTCATTTCAGACTTGAAAGAACAATTTCGGAAGCGATTTGCTGATTTGGATGCCAGTGCTCAGGAAATTAGTTTGTTTCAAAATCCA
Source organism: Cryptotermes secundus (assembly GCF_002891405.2). Taxonomy (NCBI): domain Eukaryota; kingdom Metazoa; phylum Arthropoda; class Insecta; order Blattodea; family Kalotermitidae; genus Cryptotermes; species Cryptotermes secundus. The sequence continues at coordinate 44,491 of NW_019739602.1, forward strand.
TTTGACTGTGATGCTGCAGATGTCGCAAGTCAAATTCAAATGGAAATTATTGAAGTTCAGGAAAATTATCATATATTAAAGACAAATACAGGGAAAGAAATTTGATCGAATTTTATAAAGTTCTGAACTCTGAGCAATTTTCAAATTTAAAGAAATTTGCTTGTAAATTTATCTCCATTTTTGGGACGACATGTCTGTGTGAACCAACTTTTCCCCAGATGACGTACATCAAGTCGAAATACGGGGCAAATTTATCCGATGAACATTTAAAGTGATTAGCGTTTCAAAATTTGAACCTCAATTTAATCAGATTTTAAGAATGCAAAAAGAGTTCCATCATTCACATTAATTGTTTTATTATAATTTGTTGTAATGAAAATATGAGCATTTGCTGCTACTGTCTGTTGTCATTAATATACGATAATTTATTCTCACGTACTTTGTAATTATTTTATGAAATTCTGTGCTTTCAATAAAACTCATATACCTAGAGTTATTAATTTATCATTTTATTCGGCCCATTGAAAGTGCTGAATTACCTAATGTGGCCCGCGGTTCGAAAAGTTTGGAGACCCCTGGTCTAGATAATGTGGGACCCTCAACGTCTCACAGCCCTATGGGCCTTCACGGCATGTTACAGGGATCGCTTTACTTTACTTTACTTTACTTTTTATTACTGAATAGGAGAAAGTCGCGTACCATTCACTCAGCATTCTGTATATGTGTATTTTACCACCTGAACTTCAGTTAGAGTTGAGGATATCGTGTCAGAATCATTTATTAATGATTAAATTTCTATATCATTTGGTATCAATATAGAGCAAGTGCAGTCAGTGGCAATAACTGATAGCCATTTAACAGTTTTGTACTGCAGAATGTGTATGTTGCTGTCTTGTCACCGGAATGCAAGGCAAAATCACAACGTAAAAGTAACTAACAGATGTTTTGAGAATGTGGCACAGTTAAGATATTTGCGAACGACAGTAACAAATCAAAATTTGATTCAGGAGGAAATTAAAAGGGGATTTAACTGGGGTAATGGTTGCTACCATTCGGTTCAGAACCTTTTGTCTTCACGTCTGCTGTCTAAAAACATAAAAATTAGAATGTACAAAATAATTTTTCCTGTGGTTCTGTATTGGTGTGAAATTTGGTCTCTGACATTGAGGCAGGAATATAGACTGAGGGTGTTTGAGAACATGGTGCTGAGAGTATCTTGACCGAAGAGAGATGAAGTGATGGGAGGTTGGAGAAAACTACATAATGAGGAGCCTCATAACTTGTACTCGTACTTTTCGCCACGTATAATTAGAAAAATGAAGTCAAGGAGGAAGAGATAGGCAGGGCATGTAGCACGAATGGGGATAAGAGGAATTTATGTAGGGTAATGGTGGGAAAGTCAGAAGGAAACAGACCACTAGGATGACCAAGACATAAGTTGGTGGTTACTATTAAAATGACTCTTATATAGGTGACGTGGTGTGGATTGGATTGATCTGGCTCAGGATAGGGATAAGTGGATGGCTCTTATGAACAAGGTAATAAACCTGTGGGTTCCATAAAATGCTGGGGAGTTCTTGAATAACTGCACAACTTGCTGCCTCTCAGCAAGGGCTCAGCTCCATGAGGTTAGTTAGCACTGCAGACTCTTTCCCACGGAGCTCTCCAGGGAGTTGTCACTGTCAAAGCAATCCATTGGCTGCTAAGTAAAACCTAATTGCCCAGCCTTCATATTGTTGATATTTTGTTGCACGTCCTCAAAGAACTCGTTCATGCATTTATATTAGGTGGTAAACTACGTACCTTGTTCACATATGCACCAAATAATATTGGTCAAAATATTTATGACCAACTACAGAGCAAAGTTAAATATATTGTCACGTGTCTTTAGTTCGAATCCTGTCGGTCACGTGTGTAAGTCCAAATCCCACTTCTGACACCAGTGTAACGTTCAATAAACCAATTAACAATCCGGACGGCGTCTTCAGTAACTCACAACACGTTACAATATATATAAAAACAGCTCTAGAAGAGCATGAACAGTATAAAATGAAACGTGACAAAAGTATTTTACCATATACATCCGTGATGGGCGTATGTGCTTAAATATTTCTATCGTGTTTCACCTTATATCTTCTTTAAGGTATCTTAATTGGATGACCAATTTAAGTTTCTTTAAAGACGATATAAAAATCTTAAATTGACGATTCATGTGAGGTTATTTAAAGAGGGAGAAATGATTTCTGGAAGTGTTCACAGTCAGATGATAACGGGTTGTGAGCTTCAGAATGAAGAACTATAAAAGAAGAGATGAGGAAGTGGCTGTCGTAACAACTAGTCTCTGTAGAGAATTGAATTGGGTGGCCTCTGAACGCAAGGCAGACTCATTGCCACTGATCTAGCCTATTCAATCCTAAATTATTATCCCATCTATCTATATGCCGAAAGCGAAATCTTCAGTGGATGACTTTCAATGTCATACTGCTTATATCACATCTGAACGGCCAGAGTAACTTCAGTTAGGGTCTTCAACTGAGATAGCTGAAACAGTAATTACTCATACAATAGGCGGGCTTTAAACACTATGTATGACGTCATGTTTGCGGCATGATTATCTCTTTGATATTCTGCTCGGGCGGCAGAGATAATGATGATCTGGGCTTGGCGAAGTGGTAGACAAGCCTCGTTCAAGCAACTCAACACTTCGAAGTGCGACAGATGTGATTTCTACTTAATCGATCTTGTGGTGTAAGTGACACGTTTGTTTTTCTTTAATTTGGTTGTCATATAAATAGTAGTTTGTGTTTTCAAATTTATTACTCTTCTCTTTTCAGTCAGAACTTTCCATTTTTTCCGTTGTATGCTCACAAACTTGTATGTGTACTTGCATTTTCTTTTGCAATAACCACAGAGACAGAGTAGACAATATAAATATATAACAGAATAAAATTTCGACTGAAACAACACAGCATTGGTTTAATTTGTGAGTTTTAAAGGTTGATGGTTACTAAGCCGAAACCAATATTTCTATGTACGATTTGAGGTTCTCACAGCGGTGGTTATGAAGAGTACTCTCTGCTTGGATATAACGCCGTGGAATCCGTTATAAGTCAACTGACGTTTCGGAGGAACGTATCACCTCCATCTTCAGGATTGAAAAATAAGCTGATTAAAAACGAGCGTGAAAACAGACCATCCGCTTTTACGCAAGTTTGCTTCTCGACTTATTTTTTGACCCTGAAGATGGATGCGATATTTTCCTCTGAAACTTTGGTTTCCTTTCAGCGGAGTACATGGCTTTATATCCCAGAAGATAATATTTTTCAATACTGTTTGATTCATTTTTCAAAATGTTTGAGAGGAAATGTTTTATGTGGTCGTGTGATATCTTTTTTTGAAAGAACTTAAGTTACTAGAATTTGTACAGAAAGTGCTAAGGCACATATGTTGAGCCCATTTCATTAGTTTTTGTAAGATTGTGTGTTTAGGTTGAAATGTTAGACGGCTGGCCGGAAGGCGAGGAGACGGAACCGCGGCTGACTCTTCGCATTCCTTGTCAGTCGATCGATTTGTTTTTAGAAAAGACTGTTAAGCATCAGCGGAAAGACCCGGTCAGGTTTCGCTTAGCGCGACAAGGCATGTCCGGCAAGATGCCGACCTCAGGGATTTCGCACGCGCAGCTTTCGCAATTGAAAAAAAAGCTGAATCTTGGGATTGAGAAAAGAGGCCGTTTCAGGCACTCTGTTTCTAGCAGTTGCCAGAATTGAACGAGTAGAGCAAAGCGTGCCTGCGGAAGACCTTGGGATGGCGCCATTGTTCTTCCTGTGCTTCGTGTTTAGCGCGGGTGAGTACTTGTCTGTGGTCGGGTCACTGATGGCTTAGTAGAACTTTTGGGTTTCATTATTTTGGTAGTTTAATGTGTTTTAGACGTTAAAGGTGTATAAGTGTTTCAATTTTATTATATATATTTCATTTTTGTTGTTGTTTGGACAACTCGAGTTTTTGTGACCCTCCCAGTGAAGCATGCTTTCCACAACGTAGGTTAAGAGATATCCACGGACATCCGATAGGGGGTGAGTACAGTCCATGCCCCCTATCAGGGCACAACACATACTCCGACCCAGCACACCAAGTGACGGACTGACTACGTGGACTGAGTGGTGAACAGAGAGAAGTATGACTGATAGAGATCATTTGAGCTGCTTCGCTTCTCCTGTTTTCCTTCTAGTAACTATAGCGGAGAATTTGCAACATCCCAGGCAGGTAGCCCGGTTGGGAGAAATATGAAAAGAGCTCAGAATGTCGAGGGTAAATCTTTTGGATAGCAAATACCTGAAAACTCCATGTTTTCATAAAGTGGTATGTGATGAGTTGGCTTACGGCAAGGTGCAATCTTAGGATTTTGCATTAGTTTTAGTGATCCAATGGGTTCATATACTGTGCTATCAGTTATCTTGTTTGTTAGTGAGTCGTGGTATTTACGCTTCCCAACACAGAAACATTTCTACAGAATGGTCCCAGAGCCATTTACACATGTTAAGCTAAATATAATCGCTCCTACTTCTTAGCACAAAATTACAAATTTTGATAATAATGACATTGACAAGAATACGATTATCCATATGCAACGCTATTGATATTACGCCCTAATTGGGCAATCAAATGGGGACGAAATTGCTCACGTCTGTTTCCAGCAGGACGGCCCTATTATACAGTCAATTTTTGCCGCCATGGAACTTTTGATAAAGTAATAATTTCCACGAATATTTCGTCACCGCGGGCAGCCGACCTTGGTGATGGAATGATGCAACTAAAAAAGTTGAGGTTTCCGGCAAAAGAATAATTTTCAAAATGTATCTGACCACTCAAATCATCAACAATTTCTTCATCTGATTTTGAATATGATGGATTTACATACAGTTCACCGTTTGTGTTCATATCACTACTGAAATATGTTTTCGTGATTCATTAGCACGGATGTTTGGCCACAGAAATCACTACTTTATTTACAAACTTATTTGCATTGAAATGTGCATCTTACAAGGACAACTCTCGCCGTCTCAAACCTAAATAAATCACCATAGATTTTACTGAAACCAGCCCTCGAAACAAAAATTGGTATGTCTTTTTAAAGAATGCTTGTAAATACATGCATATAAGTACGTGGAGGTTACTTCTAATATTCGATCTAACTTATATAATTAAGGTGTGTAGGCCTACAGCACCGTCATTCTGAAAATTGCTGTAGCAGTGGGTATGTGGGTTTAAAAAATAGGTAAATTTGTCCCTGTAGCAGGCCCATAGAGGCACATAGGGTTGTGAGACTTCGAGTCTCCCAAATTTTCTAGATAATCAGCTCACAGATGGCAGTAAGGTTGTCAGCCTTATGCGATGGCCGCCCTTTACCCCTCAGGAAGATTCCTGGTACTCATTTCTGTTAGAGGCTGAATCGACACCAGGGCCATAGCGCGGCTGAAAGGATTAGGTAAATTGAAAAATCCATTGACCTCATCGGGCTTTAAGATAATTACACTAATGTAATGTACGTAAGGCGCGAGCCAGAAGAAACCGGACCTCGCACTACGACCTTCAATGATCTATTGCTTCACCTTGGATTAGCCCTTTAAGATAACTACACTAACTTACAATGTAAATTTAATGCTGATTTTAGCCTGAAGACATTGTGCAAACATCTTGACATAGCTGTCCATGTCGCCATTTTTGAAGATATTTCTTGAATAATTAGGATTAACGGTAAGGTAGAAAAATACGGCTCAATTTCATATTAATTAAGGGCCACACTGTCTATACTAGTACCCTTGCAAAATTTGAATTCTCAAAAAGAATAAACAGATGGAAGGGTTTGATTAGAAAAAGTATCTGAAGAAGGGTAGGCAACAGGGGAATAAGAGGAATTACATACTGAAGAGCTGGGGCCGCGCCATGGCTCAAGCGGTTAGTCGCTGGCTTCCCACCGCGGCGGCCCGGGTTCGCTCCCGGGTCTGATCAAGTGGGATTTGTGGTGGACAAAGTGGCGCTGGGGCAGGTTTTCTCCGAGTACTTCGGTTTCCCCTGCCAATCTTCATTCCACCAATTGCTCCACAATCAGCCTCACCTATCATCTGAGGCTGGTACAATAGGCCAGAAGTGTCCGCAGTACAAGGGACTTAGTCCCACCCTACTAGCAATAAAGAAAAATAATACTTTCGTATTCTTATGTCTGTCTGCAATTTACAATTTCTGCTGGCCCTCAGCAGAGCTGCTATTTTCAGGTCCGACTCCTTCGGGACTCTTGATCACATTTTACTGTCTGAAATTCAAGACTCTCGCAACCTAGAGGGCCAGGTTCCCGTATTTTTATCCCCCAGGAGCAGAGTGGCCTAGTTATACTCCCAGGCACTTGATTCTCTTTTCGTCGCCTCCTACGACTCGCGGAGCTACGGTGGAGGTATTCGACTCCGCCTACATACTGGAGTTTCCCTTGGAGTCAGAGTCAGAGTCAGGGTCAAAGTTACTTTACGACTTTCAGCTTACCGCCAATCACCTCGTCTTCGTTACAAGCCCCGTGAGACTCAGGACCAGTAATTTTATTTTCCAACTGAACAATTGCGGTTATAGTCCTTACGTAAGATCCTCTCTGACGGTGTTACAAGAGGATGGGTCTGTCGTTTAGAATTGCTGCTGGTCCTCGCCAGCGCAGTTATTGACAGGTGTGAGTACCGAGGGACTCATGACCAGATTTTATTGTCACAAAATCGAGACTCTCCAAACCTGAACAACCAGATCCCCATATCTGTTTCCCCCCGGAAGAGGGTGACCCGGTTATAGCCTCAGGCACTGGGTTGACTCAGTTGCGTTCTGACAATTACAGGCACAGATATAGTTCTGGGAAGAACCATGGGCCGCAGGGAAACTCTACCTTCAAGAGTTCCTCTACTGTTACGCATGCATTCATTACAGCGGGAACATGTTTCTGGTTCCACTATTCCGGCTTTCATGTGTCATGTCACATTGCATTCAGAGGTTCCTAGGTGGGACACACAGACACAAACAGCAAAGTGATCTCATAAGGCCCCTTTTATTTTATTTTATTTTTTCGAAAGAAGGAAAGATGCTAAAAATTGTGCGAAAGAAAATTATAAGGCGGTACTGTTGGAGTTATCACCAAGAGACACGCCTGGACTGTTTGCCGTGGACCTCTGTGTTGTTACACAAACATGTTCGAGATAAGATAACGAGTAGGTATTTGAAGATCCAGAGTTCAAAGTATATTAAGGTAGCACTGTAAAGAGTCCAGGAGGCCTGGCAATTGTCTAAAAGATTGATACTTTTACAAGTTAATTTTTAATTTTAACAGGCCAGAAGCCGTAATCCGAAAAGGTCGAAGAGGGAGAAGTCATTGAAAAATGTACCAAGAAGAATTTAATTTTATTGCACTACTGAAATGTCGGTTGATAATGCAACAGGTTAATTTCACTGTTCCTGTCTCTAAGTACGATGTCCAGAGATAACCCTTTCATTGATGCACTGCTGTACATTGTAAACTTTGAGCAACATTTTGGAACCACGACTTTGTTGAATACGTACGTTATGTAACTTTCTCTCTGCAAAGGTCTGGCTGCAGTATAGATGAACTACAGGACCTTTAACTGCCGTCTGTTGCTACCATTTTCCGATTCTATTCTTAACTTTTACCAGTGAACAATCCATACTTCATGATATAACACACACAAAATCAATCATTGACTGTCTCAAATATATATGAGTTTTTTCAGATAATGGGAACACTATGCTACAAGCCGGAAGATCGCGAGTTCAAGTCCCGATGAGGTCATTGGATTTTTTTCAATTGACCTAATCCTTCCGGCCGCACTATAGCCCTGGGGTCGACTCAGCCTCTAACAGAAATGAGTACCAGGAATTAATTAAATAATTTTCCTTGGGGAGTAAAGCGCGGCCGGCGCGTAAGGCTGACAACCTTGCCGCCATCTTTGAGCCGATTGTCTAGATAATATGGGACCCTCAACTTCTCACAACCCTATGGGGTCTTCACGTCCTGTTACAGGGATAGCTTTATTTTTTTTACCTAATCCTTCTAGCCGCATTATGGCCTTGCGGTCAATTCAGTCTCTAACAGAAATAGGCACCAGGAATCTTCATGGGAGGTTAAGGACGGCCGGCGCCTAAGGCTGACAACCTTACCGCCATCTGTGAGTCGATTGTCTAGAAAATGTTGGAGCCTCGACGTCTCACAACCCTCTGGGCCTTCATGACCTATTACCGGGATAGTTTTGGCTGAAAACTGGATGAATGGAACAAAAAGAAAGGCAGCAGTGTTTATGCAATGACGCGGTAAAGACGTTCCCCAGTATCGAATGAACACTCAGCAACAGAGAAACTGTTGGAAGCCATGTTTCATACGCGGTCCTTGCTGAGGCTATATAATAAAAACCAACGAGAAAACGTAAATCAGTGAACATGTTCATAGTATAGGACAAGGCGAAGCGAGACATAGAAAACACAAGAAGTTTAAACTTTGCGGTGGTCACGCTTAGGACCGTTCATGTGACTGAGCTGCCGTTGTAGAATAAAATACGTAAGATAGTCCTGATCTGCTTTGCAAAGCCTGGGCTGGCGGAGGAATTATATATAGTGTAAAAGGAAGAATTTTCAGTAACATGCTATAAGTGCAATACGTACACTTGACGAAAGGCCAAGCATAATCATAAGAGACAAACTCATCTTCTCGTCAGAGAGGATGTTACGTAAGGACTATTTCCGCAAAGGTTCAGTTGAAAAAATCTCTGGCCATGGGGTCTCTAGGGTCTTGAAGACGAACTGATTGTCGGTAAACCGCCAGTCGTAAAGTAACTTTGACTTTAACTTTGATATAAAGCACCGATTAAATCAATAATAACTTATGATTTCCCTTCCTGGGAATTAGCCGCAGTCACCTAACTCTTAAAATTGCAGCACCTGCAAAACTAGGTTCTCCGCACCATTGGAAATTCTCGATTTCCACATGGCTTTCAAAGTTCCTGGAATAGTAAGTCAATTAGGACACTACCACTTCCTTCCAAATCCTCTCAAATTCATCCTTCATCAATCATCCTACCTTTCGGCTGTATACAATGTAGACTCTGACGATGTCATAAAATGTCCCACGAACCAGAAGAAATTGTATGAACTGAATGACCGAAATTTTTGTTGCATCTTCATACCACATATTGGTAAATATATGTGTCTTATTGATACACGCGTTTCCATCCAAATGGTCTGCATTTCGCGTATCTTATCCGATAAAGCAACACATAGTTCAAAGTTTGTCTGCTAGTCAGATGGATACTTCATGATATTCGTCCTCAAATCCTTACATTTACACCATGTCCATTACCACTTAAATTAAAATAGATACTGTATAATAATAGGTTTACATGAAATTATGAGGTAAAATTTGTTTGCTATCAGCTAAAGACTTTAAAAAAGCGTTGTAATTCACGTTAGAAACCATGTTGAAACTACAGTGCTTCCCAATGGGTCCCAAATTTCTGCATTACCATATTCTGCATGAAATTGAACTGTATTCGCTGTTTTCTGTTTATTTTCAGGTTTAGAAATGCATAAGCACTTCATCCAAACAAGCTCGGTTTTCGTCCACTGGCATAGATAGTCAGTGAAGTGAACACATTTCATGACCTCAGCTCAACTTCAGTCATGGCGGTCAGTGTAATTACATCAATAAAGAACATAATTGGATTCAAGGGCAGCACAAGGAAAGGTCCTGAAGAGAGAACTGAAAGAGACGAATCGCTGGAGCCTGTTCCCACTGTGGGGTTCCGTGTAAGCTATACGAGAGGCACATCTAAGTTATATGTTCGGGTGCTCGGCGCTAGACACCTTCCCTCTAAAGTTGGCGTCACTCATGCTATTGGTTACACAATTAAGGTTTGTATCTGTACTTTAGATATAGGTGAGTTTCTTTTGGCCGCGCCATAGCTCAAGCGGTTAGTCGCTGGCTTCCCATCGCGACGGCCCAGGTTCGATCCCGGTCTGGTCAAGTGGGATTTTGGGTGGACAAAGTGGCGCTGGGGCGGGTTTTCTCCGAGTGCTTCGGTTTCCCCTGCCAATCTTCATTCTACCAATTGCTCCACAATCACCCTCACCTATCATCTGGGGCTGGTACAATAGGCCAGAAGTGGCCGCAGTACAAGGGACTTAGTCCCGCCCCACTAGCAATAACAGAAATAGGTGAGTTGCCAGCTTCCCGCTTCTGTAGCTTCACATCCGGGAAAAAGCCCCGCGATGCCCTTTGAATATCAGGTTTTATGAGCCCCTGGAACACCTGCCAGGAATATAACCCCGGTCGTCCTGCCCATAGTCTAGTTGCTATACTGACTGGGCTTCCCGGTTAAGAATGTGTGAAGCTTTACCTCCAGTTCAACACTCGGATTCATGATGTGATGCGTAATTAAACACAGGGACAACTTTAACTTAACGAGATTTGAGGTTCTCATGGCTGTGACTATGAAGACTAAAGTAATATTTCTGGAATTTGCTGCCCTGTAGTCCGGTACAAGTCTGACGACGTTTCAGAGATAAGTACTGCCTCCATCTACAGGGTCTATGAGTAACGGACTGAACAAACGAGAAGTAGCAAGCAACAAGTCTTACAGTACTTGTTGCTGGTTACGTAACTTTGAAGCCAGAAATTCGATTTCAGATATAATAACAATCTTAAATGCTGTGTATTTCTTGACCAGCTGAGCGACTACCAGTTTTTCAAAAAGTATAACCCTCTACCATGAGCATTGTTAATCAGTGAGTTAATTTTTAGCGAGTGAACTCATCGGTTGGAGTGAAGAGACCATATCGATGGTGACATTCCTAGAGTTTACATATTTCGGTTCAAGCTGGCGATATTACTGACAAGGCTCTGTGTGTCACTAATGATGGCAATGCTGAACGCTATATGAACTGCTCATATGTGACAGAAAGAGTAAAACATATTTTTCAAGAATGCGAACTACATGAATATAAATATGTGGTCCTGCAGGGGTGGGCAAATCAAGTATATTACCCCTCCCGGAATCTTGGAAGAAATCAAAATTGGAAAGAGAAATATTTGGGCCAATATTAATGCCCCAAAACTAAAATTATTTTTAATATGGTGTCATCATATTTTTCAGAATAGACACCCACAGCGATAATTCTAGGGCGATTAATAAAAATATTCTTAAACGGCTCAAAAGCAAGCTTGTAAGCAATTTTTCTAGGTGTCGCTCCATCCCTCCCCCTTTCTGGACCCCCTGAAAAAATCCTGTATGTCCCCAAGAACATAAACATATTGGATAGGAGGATACCAAAGATCGCTGCAACATCATGGAATTTCGAAAGAAGAAATGTAAATACAAATTGTGGGATTTTGCAAGATATAAGACGTGTGGGAGAATTAAAATAATCATGATGAAAATCGTCATTTACGTTGCCTTCTTTCTTCTTTTCTCTCACTATATCAAAAGCTACATCACTGCTTAAAAGGACGACATTAAAATAGGGAATGTGACTATTAGCGCTGTAACGATGGTTTTAAAAAATACAATTTCAGTTGCCCGAAAGGGGCCGATGAATGGCCAGCTCTTCGCAAAGCCACATGACAGGAACTTCTGCCAGGACAATAAAATTTATAATAAACTGACTTGAGTGGAGTACTTAAAGAATCTTCTAATACAACAATTGTATACGTTGAAGACAGATGTTCATGCGGTGATCATGTAATTGTCACCAGTATGGTTGTTGCGGAGTCCTTGAAAGGATAAATAATTCTCTTGAGCAGGGTCCTTCATAACAAAGTAACATTCACTTAGCCGGTCAGGAAGTTCGTTGCCTTAACAGAATTCGAATATTCATTACAACGTTCACACCAGTCCGCTATTGGACTTTGAACTGAGCCACGTGGTTTCAGTAAAGGCCCTTATGCCCTATTTCTTTAAAATCCTTCTTAATATCATCTCTCAGTTCATGCCTACTCCTTCCAAATGGTCTCTTTTATAAAGACCTGGAAGCTGTTCTTCAAGGCAGCCACCTGTGAGATACTTATGTAGACCAATTAAAAAGTCCCCTCCAAATGTTCCAATCTGAAGCCAAAATTCTGTCATTATTATACGTCTAAGGCACGCAGTAACGTAGTTGGATGAGGAACTATGCTACAAGCCGGAAGGTCGTGGGTTTGATTCCCGATGAGGTGATTTTTTTTTCAATTGACCTAACCCTTCCAGCCACACTATGGCCCTGGGGTCGACTCAGCATTTAACAGAAATGAGTACCAGGAATCTTTCTGGGAGGTAAAGGGTTGCAGACGCGTAAGGCTGACAACCTTACCGCCATCTGTTAACCGATTGTCTAGAAAATGTGGGACCCCCCAACGTCTCACAACCCCATGGGTCTCCATGGCCTGTTACAGGGATAGCTTTACTTTTTTTTTATTATACTTTTAAGAAATTTTGAGGCAGAACATCCTTGGCCAAAGTCAAAGTCGAAAAGTCAAAGTTACTTTACGTCTGGCGGTTAACTCCAAAAAGTTCGACTTGGCATCAAGCCCCTTGAGACTCACGACCACAATTTTTTTAACTAAACCCTTGCGGTAATAGTCCTTATGTAATATCCTCTCTTATAAGAAGATGGTTTTGTCTTTTATGAATATGCTTGGCCTTTCGTCAAGCGTACGTATCGTACTTAGAGCATGCCATTGAAAGTTCTCTCTTATGCACTATATACAAATTCTCTGTTGGTACAGCCCAAAACATCCGCAGATTTTGTATAGTCTGGTTGACCTAAATATCCATTGCAAGTTTTGTGTACTTCGGTGGAAACTCTGCCGGAATTCACATTTGAATGAAAATGATGCACTTTTTGTGTAAATTCGTCTCCTGCATTTTACCTCTTCATTCAAAGCGTGTTCAGTAGCAAAACATATGATCGATGTGGTGTAATTTTATTTTCGGCCATCTTGTAGACATTACTCTGTCTAGGATACGAACAGGAATGTATTAAGCATGATTTAAAACGCTTCACTTTTCCATGATATGTAAGCAATATCCGTCTTTTAGTGCACTCAATTTTACTTGAGCTTCACTTTTGTAGGTAATTGAATCCATTCAGATAAGTTTAATCATTCCGTCACGGCCATTAAACATCTGTTCATTAATATTACTTACTTACTTACTTACTTACTAAGAGAGCTGAGTCCTTCTTGAAGAGCCGTCAATTCTGCAGCCATTCAATAATTTCCCAGAATTCTATGAAACCCGAAGGTTCATTACCGTGTTCACAAGAGCCCTCCACTGGTCCCTGTCCTGAGTCAGATCAATACAATCAATACCATCCAATCCTAACCCTCTCTGATCTATTTTAATATTGTCCACGTACCTACACTTTGGTCTTCCCACTGGTCCCTTTCCTTCTGGCTTTCCCACCAATATCCTAGATGCATTCCTCGTCTCCCCCGTTCGTGCTACATGCCCTGCCCACCCCATCCTCCTTCACTTAATCATTCTAATTATACTTGGAGAAGAGTACAATTTGTGAAGCTCCTCATTATGTAGTTTTCTCCAACCTCCTGTCACCTAATCCCTCTTTGGTAATATATCTGCAACATTAATTTATGATCGTAAAATTAAATTAAACTAAATCTTGTAGAAACCACTACAGGTAGATTCTCTCCAGATAAGTCCTTAATTACTTAAGTTGTTCTAGAACAGCAGTGGTGTTACTGACTAGTTCATAAGCCACATCGCTTGGACTCGTGATTTAATTCTTAATATTATTCCTTGTTTTAGTGTAAACTCTTTCGCTCAAATTAAAATGGTAACGGATATGTAAAAAGTAAGTAAAAAAAGTAAAGCTATCCCTGTACCAGGCCGTGAAGGCCCATAGGGTTGTGAGACGTTGAGGGTCCCACATTATCTAGACAATCGGCTGATGATGGCGGTAAGGTTGTCAGCCTTACGCGCCGGCCGCGCCTTACTCCCCAGGACAATCATTTATTTAATTCCTGGTACTCATTTCTGTTAGAGGCGAGTAAACCCCAGTTCCTAGTGCGGCTGGAAGGATTAGGTCAACTGATAAGAATCCAATGACCTCATTTTTATTTATAGCACTACTTCCCGTTGACTTAACTGATTATTCTAGTACACAAGGAACGAGTAAAAGTCACCAGTATTTTATCGTCAGAAATTAAATTTATGTTGAAGAAAGCAGTCTTCTGGGATTTGGCACCGTGTATATGTGGTGTTAACCGAGGTTTCGGAGGAACGTATCGCCTCCATCTTCAGGGTAGAAGGAAAAATATAAGAAATCCGTAGGCGAAGAGACCGTGAGANCAATCAAGATTTCAGCTTTGAAATAGAAAATGTTTCAATCGTTAAGAAAGACAAACCTCTAAGCGAAATACTCAGTGGGAGCAATTTTCTGGTCTTTACAATTTACGCTGAAGACGCCAAAAAGAAGAGACTGGTAATTGGCGCTGCTACCTGGCCTTTGGATCACACATTGTTTACACACAAATTGCATGCACTTGACTTCGGAGACAATGAAGAGCTGGAGACGTCAGATATCTGGAGGAAAACTGAAGAAATTTCCAGTGGAATTCCAGGAATGAAACAAAAAGTTAGTAATGTCTCTATTTTATTCCTTCACACAATATGAAGAAATACAGAAATTTCACACACACATAATCTGATGCTAAAATATTGTCACCTAATAGAGTGACTATAGAGGAGTTTGGATTAGTGACTCGATTTATTGCACACTTTGATACAGCATGTGACTACGCTTTACAGTTCTGTGTTACACACACGCTAATATCACAGTTACGTCTTCGCAGTCGTTGCTTGGTAGCGGCTTTCAATGGCGGACGTTCCCCTTCCACTGCGTTTCCGAACTGTACCCGGCCTCAGCTACGAACTCCTAACAGCAATAGCTCAAAACGACTGAACTCCAGCAGTTACCTGATACAACTGCTAACTGTTCCTGGTTATAACATCTCGGCACGACGGCATGGAAAATGTATCTTCCATTATTGCTGTGTTCTCCCGTTGCCGTGGAAACATACTCGTTTTCGGAGCCGTTAGTTAGCAATGGCTGTTGCGTAGTGTTTATTTTGCGGGCGTTGCTTAGCAAAGGGTCTACATGCCTCAATATGGTATATCTAGCTAAAAATAAAGAAATTAACTAAGTGATTTCATGGAATAGAGTCCGATTTGGAAGCTGCTAATCACTCTTCTAGTGAAGAAATTTTTCTCTTTTCATGGAAACCAAAACTCATTAACCTCTCTCTAGCCTGAGAAAGATTTTGCACAATTTTTTTAGACTCCTGCATATATCTCAGACTTGAGCGCAAATACTTTTATCAACAGAGTATAGATTGTAAGATTTGAGGCTTTCACGGCTGTGACTATGAAGAAAGCAGTCTTCTGGGATTTGGCACCGTGTATATGTGGTGTTAACCGACGTTTCGGAGGAACGTATCGCCCCCATCTTCAGGGTAGAAGAAAAAGTATAAGAATTCTGCAAGCGACAACACCATGAGAAACGGTAAAGCAGACTGTCTGCTTTACCGTTTCTCACGGTGTTGTCGCTTGCAGAATTCTTATACTTTTTCTTCTACCCTGAAGATGGGGGCGATACGTTCCTCCGAAACGTCGGTTAACACCACATATACACGGTGCCAAATCCCAGAAGACTGCTTTCTTCAGAGTATAGATTCTTCTCAAACTACACAATTTATTTTAATACCTTAATGCCAAGCTGTATGCTTAAGAAAGCAAATAATGTGGCTAATTGCAGACTCTAGATATTTACAAATTCACGCGGAAAACCGGCAAGCCTTTCTGAATTTTTCTTCTCTCAGTTGCCACCATATCAGTCGGCTTCCGACTGAAATATCGACATCCTTTTATGGAAGTCATATAATGCAATCCGGTATTCTTTTCTGCAGATAGAAGAGAAGAACCACCAGTTGGAAGTGACGCTCTGTTATACTCGAGGCAATCCCGAGGAAGGCGAAACCGACACGCTTACTATGGGAGTCACCAAGTTGCGCTGGAGTATTGCAGCTACGCGGGAGTGCCAAGAGAAGAATGGTCTGTATTATTATTCGTTTGTTTCCATCGTAAGAACAACGAGTTATGAAGGTAACATGCCCCTTCTTGTGCTAACTCTTTTCGTCTCTGTTCATGTGTCAATTATAGCATTTAAATTTCTTGTTCTAAAATTTTACGTTTCTAAAACCACATTATGTGTTTGGTAAGACGTGATCCAGCAAAAATTTCCATTGCGTATTACTGCTTATTCTGTTCAATCAAAATTATATTTTCTTGCTTTGTTAAGTAGGTGCGGCCCTTCGAAGCCAGAGCAGACACTGAGGATAATCAAAACTATGTACTGAAGAGGATATTTTGATCTAAGAAAGAGGAAGTACGAGAAGGGAAAGAAAATCGCACAAGTGGCTTCATAATTTTTGCTGTTCACAAGATATTACTTTGGTACTAAACTCATGGGCAATAGGATGGACGACAGATGCAGCAGGCATCAAGGAGGGGAGAAATATCCTAGAAAAAATTTAGTCGGTAAAACTGAATGATCACTTAGGGGACTTAGGTGTGGATGTAGTATAGAAGAATGTAGGTAAAGCTCCATCTTAGCCTTCTGCATTAGATAGAGGTGACTGGTTAACTACACCGCTTTCCCCATGGAGAATGAGCCCCTCATACCCACTCGATAAGGAGCTCGGAAAGTTCTAAAGTCGGTCTGCACGCAGTGACGGCCCCTCGCTGAAATCCGAACTTCCAGCCTCTGGCCTTTTCGCCACACTGAATAAACCAGCCCGCCCATCCAGTCACGGATGGAAGAATGATGGAAAGAAAGCTCGTGTGAAGAGGATGTGACCGATATCCACTGGCTCAGATACAAGTATGATGCATAGGCTACGGGCTGGTAAACTGGCGATTGATTCCCGTGAGTGACAGGGATTTTTCTTTTCGTTACCGCAGTCGATACGGCTTTTATGTCCACCCAGCCCTCTGTCTAATAAACACCGTGGGCTCTTTCCGTTATGGTAAAGAGACCAGTGCATGAAGTGATTATATGCCTCCATTTAAAGCCGAGGTTAAAATCCACGGAGCTGTGACTCCGCAATCCCCTACACCTGCCTGGCGAAATGTTTAAGCACAGAGACAATTTTTTGCGTTCCAATTCGTAGCCACCATCCCTTATTTCTTTCATCCCCAAATGTATGTCGCACATGTATATCGTTTGATACGGCGTTTTAACAGGTGGGAAAATTCACATAGGCCTTCTTGAAGCACTGGGGAAATTAGCCGTGTTAGATGTTCACAATTTGTCACATTTCTACGAGCAACATTGTAGAGAAAAAAATTAACTTTAATCAACTACCTGTTGTGAAGTTTGGGTGTTGCATCATTGAATATCATGGTAAAGGAATTAATTAAAGATTGCTTTACCTGCCATGGATTGGGTGGTTTCAGCTCTTTTGTACGTGAAGTTGGACGTCCTTGAGGATGGAGTTAGAAGTATTAAGGCCTGCAAAACACGGCGTTTCCCTCCGAGCATCTCTGTTCATCTTCGGCCTGACAAAGACAACTCGGCCCTTACCGTTCATATACCATCGAAATGGGAAGATCTGTCCTGCCAATTTAGTCTTTGCACCAAACCAACACTGGGTAAGTATATTTATATACCGAAATTTCTTCAGCGTCCGTTTTTAAGTTGTTACGCAATCCGAAATTTCTTACCCTCACGTTAAATATTGCCCTATCTGATTCAGTCTGATTTGCCTCACATTTTGAGTCTCAATTTTGATAGGCCTCTGCATTTGCAAAGAGAATTGCTGACATCTATTAGCCAGGTGTCCGAGTAAACGCTATCCCTGTAACAGGCTATGGAGCCCCATAGTGTTGTGAGACGTTGAGGCTCCCATATTATTTAGACAATCGGCTCACAGATGGCGGTGAGGATGTCAGCCTTACGCGCCGACCTCCCTTTACCCCCCAAGAATATTCCTGGTACTCATTTCTGTTAAAGGCTGAAGCGACCCCAGGGCCATAGTGCGGCTGAAAGGATTAGGTCAATTGACGACTCGAACCCGCGACCTTCCGGCTTGTAGCATAGTGCCTCAACCAACTCCGGTACCGCTTGCCTCCCAGGAGTCCGAATGCCTGAGAATAGTCACTGGCTGGACGACTAGGGGTAAATTCCCGGCAGGGGAACAATCTTTTCTTTCCGCCAACGTGTCGAGGGCGGGTCTGAAGCACGACAAACTTCGCATCCTGTGACATCAGGAGCTCTTTCCTCTGGGATAAATCAGCCGCGGCCTGAAGCAGATCACTCGCCTCCGTTTATTGCCGACGTTAAGAATGCTCGGAGCTTTAACTCAGTCGTGATAGCGTCGTGCTTAATTAAATACAGAGACAACAATGATATACTGTGCGCTTTTATTTTACTCTCTCATTAACAGCGTCATGGCACACAGGATCTGCACTAAAAACTCTCGAGCACATTTGATATTGGGTTACAGCTATCAACCAATATGATCAACAGACGAATATGAATTTAGTTATATTTTCTATCTCAACTTGGAAGCGTAGTTGGTTGAGGCATAATGCGACAAGTCGGAAGGTCGTGAGTTCGAATCCCGATGAGATCATTGGATTTTTTTAATTGTTTTGACCCTTCCAGCCTCATTATGGACCTGGGGTCGACTCAGTCTCTAATAGAAATGAGTACCAGGAAACTTCCTGGGGTTCAAGTGAGACCGGCGCATAAGGCTGACAAACTCACCGCCATCTGTGAGCCTGCTGTCTAGAGAAAATGTGGGAGCCTTGACGTCTCACAACCCCGTGGGTCTCAACGGCCTGTTATATAGATAGCTTTACCTTTTTTAAGGAACAAATCCTATTCTGAGCCACTTCGGTCTGCACACAAAATGAACTTACTGCAATCTGACCCCTCGTGTCCCCCCCACCTCCAGTTTTTGGCGACATGTTTTGGGTTATGCTTAAGCGTGGACAGGAGCGATACTGGAGAAGGTACACAGATGCGTTTTTATGTTTCGTGCTATGCAAATCTGTCCATTTTTCCTCATTAGTTGTAATATGCAATTTGTAGTATTCAGCAGTGATCAGATCAACGTTGAAGTGAAAGGTGTATATAGTATGAAACATGGAAGACATGAAGAACATGTACAAATTTTAGTCCAGAAAACTGAATGGAAGAAATCACTAGCTAGACCTAGGCGTAGCTGTGAGGCTAATATTGTAATGGATCTTAAAAGAAACGTAAAATCCATACAGGAGTGCACACATTTTCTTCTTGAACTTCTCTGTTCTTTCCATTAAGCTGATTCGGTACTGCGGTTATCTTGGTTTTCTGCGGTCACTGCTGTTATAAAGAATCTTATTATTACTATGGTTGTCCCTGTGGTTACAATGGTTACTTTACTCCGGTAATTGCAGTAGTGTTGTTCACTGTGCCACTTTGTTATTACCGATCGTAAAATGTAAAGATATCCATTTAACAGGCCGTTGAGACCCATAGGGTTGTGAGACTTCGAGGCTCGCACATTTTCCAGACAATCGGTTCACAGATGGCGGTAAGGTTTTCAGCCTTACTCACCGGCCGCCATTAACCTCAGGAAGCGGCCTCAGTAGTCTAGAGGTAACGTTCCCACCTCATGACTCGTACTACGTGAGTTCAAATACCCGGCGGAGGTCGGCGATTTTTTAAGGGCGGAAAAATTCAGGGAACAAGTCCTCCGGGAGGGACTTTAAGCCGTGGGTCCCGTGTTGTAGCTTTACGGCACGTAAAAGAACCTCGTATCTCCAAAGGAGGTCACTGAGCCAAATTACGGACGTTTCCCGCCCAACAGCAGTCTCTAATACCTCTGGTAGATGGGGGAAGCATTATAAATACCTCTCAGCTAGTAGAGCCGGTCTCGCTGGCTGGGCGGGACTGATGGTAAGCACCAGTACCGGTAGGATATAGAGACTGGTAGAAATCATAGAAGGAAGCACAATGGACCAATACAGGTCTACGTGCATGGGGAAACCCACCCTCTCCAATAACTAACTAACTAACTAACTAACCTCTTGAAGATTCATGGTACTCATTTCAGTTAGAGGCTGAGTCGACCGTATGGCCATAGTGCGGCTGGAAGAATTAGGTCAATTGAAAAGTCCCATGAACTCATCGGGAATCGTAGGAACTTACGAATTATATATTTAAGGTGGACTTCGGACCACTCAAAATCCTGTCCAGCAATTTTAAAGTTAAAATATTCTGATATGTGGGCTGACGATTGCACAAACGCACTGATGGACAGACACGCAAATGTCAATATCCGTCTGTCTCCTCTGTATAGAATGCAAGAAGAGACCTTATAAAAAGCCACGAGGTTGTGAAGTGGATTCATCTGGATCATGACAGGGACCAGCAACGGCTGTCGTGAACACAGTAATGAAGCGTCTGGTTTGTTTCCTTCAGCACAATCTATACACAAATAAGGTACACGTTAAATTTTACAACACGCTTCAGCCCCTCAGCCGTCATCAGATACTGTACTTGTAAATTTAAGTGATCTGCTCTACCACACCCACCCCCCCAAAAAATTAAACATTAAAATATCGTGTTATATGGAATGTGTACATTTCTTAATCAGTTTAATGACAATCAGCTTCTCAGGATTATTTTTGGTTCGTGCAGTTATTAGTTATATTGTAGCAACTGATTGATCAACTGTTTGATACTTCGCCCTCTTTTTTTCTTCCAGGAAAGAAGACGGTTTTCGGAAGGGTGGTCCTGGGGCCTGGTTCTGATCACTGGGATAGGGCGTTCCAAACTCCAGCGCTAACAATAACACAGTGGCACAGCCTTCGTTAAACAATTTCTTTCTGCGGATCTGAGGTACTCACAGCAATGATTATGAAGAGTTTTCTCTTCTGTGATGTGTAGCCCGCTAAAAGCCAATGGACCTTTCGGAAGAACACATCGCTTGAACTTTCACGGTGTAGTATTAAACCAAGCGAGAAGTCAGCAAGAATTAGACTGCACGCAGAGCAAGCAGCATGCATGAAGTGGGATCTGGACGCACTTTATTCCACATCCCCCCAAAATCGGCATAATGAAATTACAGTTTAACATTCGAGACTTTGTGTTTGTAGTTGTGACAGAGTAGCTAAAATCCCATATTCATATAAGACACTGTACTCATTACTTCTTATTCAATTGATTCATATTTGTCATAGAAATTTGATGATAAGTTTTGTAAAGAAAGTGGTCTTCTGGGATTTGGCAACGTGTATATGTGGTGTTAACCGACGTTTCGGAGGAACGTATCGCCTCCATCTTCATGGTAGAATGTCTCACGGTCTCTTCGCTTGCGGATTTCTTATATTTTTCATTCTACCTGAAGATGGAGGCGATACGTTCCTCCGAAACGTCGGTTAACACCACATATACACGTTGCCAAATCCCAGAAGACTGCTTTCTTCATAGTCATCGCCGTGAAAGCCTCAAATCTTACATAGTTTTGTAAAGGTTTACGGATCGACTTAGTATAAGTCCTTTGTCTGATATAAGCTTTGTATTTAGTTATGGAAGTGTAAAATACTTTATGTATTTCGCAAACGCTAAAACGTAACTACTACCAGCGCAAATTAGCACGTGTTATTGCGGTCCCGCCATTGTGGTGACGTTTAAAGGTTCGTGTTGTAATTAAACCGTATTTCTTCCTCGGCATTCTATGGAACCAAAAGGTTCATTACCGCATTCACAGCAGCCCTCACCTGGTTTCTACTCTGAGCCAGATGAATCCATTTCACATTCCCTAGCCCACTTCTCTGACATTCATTTTAATTTTCTTCACACCTAAGTCTAAGTCTTCTTTGTGGTCTCAAACTGTACTCTGTCCGTAAACAAAAGCAGTCTAGAAAAACCGAAGTGAACTGAGAAGTTCATGGAGGTAGGCCTAGGCCCACTGGGGCTGTAGTGCCAAGAAAAAAAAAGGTAAAGTTGTCACCGTGCTTAACTAAGTTAGTTCTATGACATGAAGACGTATGTGAGAGTGGATACATAGATCGACGTTTTTTGACCTCGGCACTAGTTGGGAGTGAATGGTTAGCTTCGTGCCCCGGCTGCCTTACCCCAGGGAAAAGAGCCCCCCTAACCCATTGGACAGTAGGATGGGTGGGCTCCAGAACTGGTCTGGACGACGTGAAGAATTGAAAATTCTTGACCCTACTGGGTCTCGAACTCGACCCCTTGGTCGTCCTTCCCATAGCCAGTCGCTATACCGACTGCGCTATCCCGACTCCTAGATTAAATCGTATCTTGAACCAGACCATTAGAGTATTCTGTACATCATCCTTCTAGCGATGAAGGATGGTGTATAGAGCACTCTAATCCTTTATAAGAAATCATTTGATTGCCGTTCAATTGAAATTGTTTTGCCTTTTATAAATTTGTTAGCAACTGGATATAATGAGTCACGATACAGCTCTCTAGAATGGTACAAACAGTGATGGACATTCGACAAAGTCGACCACATACTTCGAAATAGCTTCGATATCTTGAAGTAAATGCACAAGGAAGCGCAACTGTTTGTGTTATTTCACAAAATTTCGAATTCCGTAGATACCCCAACTGTGTCCAATCATGTGTACCTACTGATATATTGGGTTTCTGGACTATATCCATCCGTCCTGAGGACGGAAACAGATCCAGTTTCCGAAACGTCGTGTTTTTGTTATCTTAAAAACTAGGACGATGGATATAGTCCAGAAACCCAATATATCAGTGTGTTATACACCATCGTCAGAATCCTATAGTAACTACATGTGTACCTAGTTCACTGAAATGCACAATCACCTATAATTTTGAGAAACAATAATTCGAACGAGCGGGATTATTTCTAAAGTCCTCCCTTGCCCCTAAGCACCAGGATATGAAGATACACATATTCCTAGCCTCGACACTAGACTGAGGCGGAGGTTGGCTTCAATCTTCGTCCGTTTCATCCCGGGGAAAGACCCCAACTTTAATTGTTCGTGTTTTTTCTTTCATAGATTTTAAAATTCGGTGTCTTGCTTTCTTCTGATTGTAAAATATATTTGTGTAAATTGAAATAGCAGACGTCTACTGTTCCATCCCTCTTCCTACACACAGTCGTCGGTTGCTACCTCGCTACCTCGCTACATAGCTGTCCCTTCTCCTCAGTTTCCCCCACCCACCTTCACATGCCCGGCCATGCCCAAGCTGTAGAGATCGGAGAGGCTAGGTTAGTGCGGGGCAATGCTGCGCGTTCGAAGGTAGTTTGGATGTGGCTTGAGTCCGTGACATGCAATTAGGTTATGTCTACATCAACCATTGATACACGCTTTCAAAATCTGGCGGTAATGTTAAATGATTTCTTTTGTGATACTGAATGTGTTCCTACTAGTATCAGACATGTTTATACAGTAGAGCCGTCTTTAATTGCTTGAAATTCGTGTGTATTGTGTTTGTGAAAACAGTATCGAAAACACTGCAAGAAATCGACAGATTTTAGGTTAAAGGATTAGTTAGCAAACAACATTTTAGATTGCCATAGTGGAAACTCAATGTAACGTTTCTGTCGACTAATGCAGTTATCATAGTGAAATATATCACATTAAATAACGCAAGTTATATTCACGCTGCATTGTGTTTATACACTAAAAGAAGTAAATAGTAACTTCAGTTGATGTATGATATTGTTTTCTTACTGTTCAAAGGCAGAAACATTAATACTTAGTACATTTCAATAATTTCGCCATTAACTTTACAATTGCAACAAAATGGGGTCTCTTTTATTAAATGGTTTGCCGGGTCATAGAGTTTTGTTTTTTTGATACGAATGCACGTATGATCATTCTGCCATATTCATATTCTTTGAGTTGAACTCTCCCTCGTTTTCTAACAGGACACACACACACACACACACACACACAAAACTATCATATAAGTGTATATTTTATCGTGCGCTTCTTTGATCAGTTGTATATAAACCGGGCCTCTGTAAATGAGTATATTACTTGATATATTTTCTATCCTACTTAGTGTAAAGCTGAAGGTGCGTTAGCCAGACAAAACAGCTTTGAGGTATGAGGCGTGTACTGCCTTCTGGCTCTTTAACACTGGGATCGTGTATTCGAAACCCGCTCGGTGCTTGAACGTATGTTTGCGTTTTTCTGTGTTTGTGTCATGCTGTGTCAGTCCGAGCAGCTCTACCAAATCTTTAGAAAAAGAGTCTGAAACTCAAGAAACTGGAGGAATCACACCGCACTGGTCTGCTGTGCCATGTAGGAAGATGATAGATGGCAAAGATCTGTAGGCTCAGAAGAACTTCCGATAATGACATATCCTCCGCTCCAGATGGAGTTATTACACCATAAAGTCTTGTATAACATTGTTCTTATAACGGAACGGTTACTCCCCCCTCCCCCACCTGAAACATTAGCACTAATGAAAATAACTTATAAATATTTAAAACATAGGTTAAGTCCGCATTATTTTGTATATGAACCGGTGTTATAAATTTTCCTGTGATCCCCAGACTTTCGTACAGCTCCGTAAAATAGCTTTCATAAAATCCACTTTATAAGATGGAAATTCTCAGATGTTCACATTTACTTTTTATTTCAGTCTTGGTCGGTTCTGCACTAAGTGCGTATTACCTGTTGGTAAGCTGGAAACATGACGGGTCCCCCTTAGAAAGCGCTGTTACGATATTCAGTACAGGCTGCACACTCTCTTGAGCGTTGAGAACACATGTAATACGCAAATAATTAATTGTGAAGAAAAACGTTATGTTTTGCTTGCACGTGAATTGAAGAACGCTGTATGTGTTCCATTTAATTTCTAATTGTCCTAAATTTGATTGATCTGAATAGTCGAGGTATGAGATTTTCATATTTCAAACACCTAACATGAAACACAATTTCTTTCCTTGTTCCATGTCAGTTTGCCGAATTCGGTGACTTTTAATTTTTGCGTTAAAATTGTGAATGTCTCCTAATTTTAAATCTTTTTTTTTACCCTTACTTTTCTGTATTTGACCCACATGAGACATTTGCCCCATTTAATTCATATACGAGGGAGAGTTAGTAAACATGTATTATTATTATTATTAAGTAAACTTAAGGCAGTGAAAATAAAATATTTCGACATGACGCAGAAATTGACAGCGTTGATCTCAGAGAGGTACAGCTTTTTTTAAACCGCTTCTGTGGTCTAGTGATCAGAGATCCTGGCTACAGATTCAGAGGTCCCTGGTTCGATTCCCAGCGCTACCAGATTTTCTGAGAAGTAGTGGGTCTAGAACGGGGTCCTCTCAGCCTCGTGAGGATAACTGAGGAACTACTTAAAGAAATTGCGGTTCCGGTCTAGAAGACCGAAATTAACGGCCGTGGGGATCAGTTGCGTTAACCATGCGACACCCTCTATGCACTAAAGTTGGTACTAACTTCACCGACAAGCGGCGGTTACTCGGTCGGTATAGTTCGCTTGCGGACTACGGTCCACGGAGTTAGTTTTTGTTTAAGAGACTAGTGAAATTAGCATCAAATCAGACTGAACAATGTCTAGGGCATGAGTGAGAATATTTTCTAAATAATAAGTGGAAGTTACTGGACGCAAACTAGCAGTAAATATAGTACAGTAAGTTCCCTACTTACACGCTGATACACAAACACGGTTCCCTTTTTTTAACAGTTTATGTATTTAGACATTTATGGCCATTAGTAACGCATACAAATGTTTATTTTATTAAAATGCATTATAATGTATATTATGATACAGTTTCATTTTAGCTACTTATTTTTAGTTTTAACTACTCTTTGAAACTGGAGCCGGGATAGCGCAGTCGGCATAGCCACTGGCTACGGGCTTGACGACTGAGGTGTCGGAGTTCAAGTCCCGATAAGACCAAGAATTTTCATTTCTCCACGTAGTCCAGAACGACTCTGGAGCTCGCCCAACCTCCTATCAAATTGGTACCGAGGGCTCTTTCCCTGGGGATAAAGCGGCTGGGGCGTGAAGCTGACCATTCACCTCCAACTAGTGCCGATGTCAAGAAAGTATGGATCTATACATCCATTCCCCATAGGCCTTCATGGCGTAGTGCTTAATTAGTTAAGTACTGGAACAAAGCTACCTTTTTACCTTACTCTTTGAAACGAATGTACTTACCAAAAAAATGTATCGTATTTAAGAATTTTTGGATTTGCAATGTTTTCAGCTTACCCGGAAATACTCGAAACGAATTAAGTGAGTAGCTTGGGGATTTGCTGTACCGATAAATAGCATGGAAACGAATCGAGGAAATCAATAAACAATTAGGCATCGGAATATAATATATGTATTAATAAGATGTAGGAGTCAGTTGTATTTTAAAATTCCAAGAAATTGTCCCTCTTCCTTACCAGACTGTAAATAAAGTAACACGCCAGTTTACCTGTCAAAAGGAACTCGTGAGCCTTCAGGAATGGCCGTAGTGTAGACCCCCTGTTGGGAGCTAAGCGGAACAGTAAAATGGATTACTTATGAAAACCAACACCGTATCTAAAACTTCAATCTTCTTTGTGGTACAAGGAAATTGGTTTTGGCGTTTCTGAAGATGCTAACTTGAACGAAATTCTTTTCTGGGTTTCCTATCAGATGACTCCATGCTGTTCGCTTCTATGACATTGAATAGAATAGAACAGAAAACTCACAGATGTCTGACGTGTGAGAGTGTTGTTACTGGAATAATTCTGAACTGCCCAAGATAGAAGAAATGTGTCTACACGTCACTTCCGTCATATTTCGCTACCTCGTGGGCCTGATTTTATTGGGCCATGTGATTTGCACCTCCAACTTGACGTCAACAGACACGCAGCTCTACAAGGTAAGTTCGAAATTGTATTCTAACGGTAAAATTAAAATTTGTCACTGTGCTAATTAATTACGAACTGTGCCTTGAAGACGTGTGGGGAAGTGAAGGTTTAGCTCCACCAATCTTGGACTCGGCATTAGATGAAGGTGAGTGGTCAAGTAAATGCCCAAGCCGCTTTACCGTAGGGAAAGAGCTCCCGGGACCCATTAGACAGGAGGCTTCGCGGGCACCAAAGCCGGTTTGGAGATCGTGGAGTCTTGCCCCCGCAGTGCAGGTCGTAGCCTGTCGCTATATCAACTGAGCTATATCGGGTAGCAGCTTCTACCAAAGTAAAGGCGATAGATTCTACAGAGATTTTATCAAAAAATCGAAATGACAACCAACAGAAAACTAAAATTTTTATTTTTTAATATAAAGCTCCGAGCACTTTTACCATAACACACTCATCTCTAAACTAATCTTCAAGAACTACTGTGTTCACAATTGTAATTCTTTGCTTTGTCAAAATCATCATTTAGAATTATAGTCTAAAGCGGCACATTCGACAAAGGTGATGTAGGGGGTTCGCCGAACACAGTGGCCGCGATGTCTAAGGCATGAACTGTCTTCGCTTGCCCGAAAGCTGGGATCGTGGGTTCGAATCCCACTCAAGGCATGGATGTTTGCGTGTGTGCTTATTCTGTGTGTGGGTAGCGGCCTTGCGACGGGCTGCTCACCCGTCCAACGAGTCCTACCGTCGAGACTGAAGAAGAGTCCAAGGAACAACAAAGGGCTGTACAGTCATTGATGAATGAATATAAGAGGTTTAGAATAACATTTACTCCTATTCCAATTGCTTTATACGTGTATCTTCTCAGAGTGATGAACATTGCAGTAAAAGCAAAGTTACGGCTGAGTCATAGCACGCCATAAAAACACAGGCGGGAGTAGACGTACAGAACAGCCAGTTCGGAACCTCTGATTTAGGAGGAGGTAGGTTAATAGCTTTACCCTCTGACTGCTTTATTCCCTTTGGATAGCAGATGGATAGTGACCGACTCTGTGATCTAGTGGTCAGAGTCTCTGGATACAGATCCAGAGTCCCGGGTTCGATTCCTGGCGCCACCAGATTTTCTGAGAAGTAATGTGTCTGGAACGGGGTCCACTCAGCCTCGTGAGGATAATTGAGGAGCTATTTCAAGGAAATAGCGGCTCCGGTCCAGAAAATCTAGATTAACGGCCGTGGGGATCCTTTGCGCTGACCACGCGACACACTCTATGCACTAAAGTTGGCACTAACTTCGCCGACAAGTGGCAATTGCCCAGTCGGTATAGTTTGCTTGTTGACTGCAGGCCACGGAGTTCGTTCGTTCGATCGTAGCGAAGTCGATCCGGAATTTATGGGAAAGAGAATTATCCTTGCCTCTACCAGGATTCAAACCCCGTTATCCAGGCCGTAGTTAGTCACTCTGTTGAATGGCATACATCATACCATAATGCCATAATTCCCATAATAAATTAATTTGATGGTGGTAAATAAGATGAGCCGGAGTTCATGGAGGTAGGCCTAGGCCCACTGGGGCTGTAGTGCCAAGGGGAAGAAAAATAAGATGAACAGTTTCGGTGTTAGGTTCGGTTTAAGGCACATCAAGAACGAGTTCAATTCGTCTTTGATTGCTCAAGATTCGGTGACATTTGTCATCAAAGCAAGTGGTAGTCTTTAGAATACAAATTTCTGTCATCGAGACATAATGAACGTCTTGAAGATTTTAATGTAGTCTCCATTTGCTCATGTGTTATTCATTTAGTATCTGTCCTATTTTTCCCATCAAGTACAACTCATAAACCCATCATATTGTGGCATGTGGACCGCTTCTATAACAATAGAAGAGTGTCCGTATACATTCTCACGGCAACGAATACGGGCAACAATAGAAGAACTGCCGTTTCTATGCGACGGCCGGTAACCCCCCCCCCC
>NW_019739602.1:73523-137894 GCF_002891405.2 Cryptotermes secundus
ATCCTTAAACAAAGGCAGTGTTTTCCATGTGGTCCGTGCAGAGGAATTATCTTGATGACAATCGGCGCTAGAATCAGTTGAAGTAAATTAG
The DNA here is from genome assembly GCF_002891405.2 of Cryptotermes secundus. Lineage (NCBI taxonomy): Eukaryota > Metazoa > Arthropoda > Insecta > Blattodea > Kalotermitidae > Cryptotermes > Cryptotermes secundus. Next base: position 73,615 of record NW_019739602.1, read on the forward strand.
AAGTCGGTCAGTGAATATTTAAGGTGTGATTAGAAAACTTTATTTATGTTTAGTATTTGGAGTATGTACGAGTAATTCAATGAGACTGTTATAGTTGCTGTGTTTAACTGCATTACCAAGAGAGGACTAGTGTGTGTGTAACAGCGAATTATAAAATGTAGAAATAGCGATAGCGCTATAATTACGTGTAATTATATTGGTGGTGCGTATAAGTGGTAAATAAATCGTTTCATAAAAACCCGAACCTGCGTTATTAGTCACTAATACACGTGACAATATATCTACATAATAAACAGGTTGTGTTTTATAGTGAAATATGTTAATTATCGTGCCAAGGTGTTGGAACAGATATTTTCAGAATGTCGTTTAGTTGTGCATTGTTGTATTCATATTTCATAGTCCGTGTCGTCGTGCATATAGATTAATCGCTCGTGGTTTATGGAAGTTCAGAAACCAATATTTTTGTTGAAGGGTGATTTATTTACCGTTATACATTAGACAGACCGCCTCTGTGGTCTAGTGGTCAGAGTTCCTGGCTACAGATCCAGAGGTCTCGGGTTCGATTCGCGGCGCTACCAGATTATCCGAGAAGTATTGGGTCTGGAACGGGGTCTACTCAGCCTCTTGAGGATATCTGAGGAGTTATTTCAAGGAAATAGCGGCTCCGGTCTAGAAAACCGAAATTAACGGCCATGGGGATCCGTTGCGCTGACCACGAGACACCCTCTAACCGCAAAAGTTGGCACTGACTTCGCGCGACAAGCGGCGGTTGCTGGGTATAGTTCGCTTACGGACTAAAGCCAAGGAGTTTTTTTATAGCATTAGACAATATATGGTACCGTGAGATCCGGTCATTCGAGCAATTTGCTGTGTAAGTTAAAATATTTTGTTAATAGTTCACATAATCTTGCAGATTTCGTTTCTTCCATGCATATTCTAAAGTGCACTGGGTGCTTAAGATTGGTATAAGTACCGTATTTGTAAAATTATATTTACACGCGTCTTTTGAAATATTATAATTTATAAGTATGGCAAGATATATTCCTGCTCCAAACAAATGAAAGAATACAACGAACAGGGTGAACAACCGTTTAATTCGTTTATGATAGTAAGTAAGCAAAATTCACCGCACCCACGAGACGTAAGCTTACACACTAAGGTTATCGTCACGTATCGTGATATGAACCACGGACCACGATGATTCCTTTCAGGTGTTCTTTATGCACAGAGAAAAAATAATATCATTCAAGCACATCATGAAGAGGGGTCGGTCAGTAAAGAGGCTAGTTTCGAGATTCAATTCTCAACAAGGACAGGGATTTATGTCTTCGTTACCACGTCTAGACTGACCCTGGGGTCCACGCAACCTCCACTTAAATGAGAACGCAACTCTTTCTCTAGGGCAGAGCGGCCGAAACGTCAATTTTACATCTCCCTCTGAGGCTAAGAATTCTTGGAGTTATGACTCCATTCCTGTACATTTCTTCATGTAATGGTGCACAGAGGAAAATTTTAAACTCTATAGGAACACACTGCTTTTAAAATTAGGTTGCTTTATCGGATTTTTATCAAATTAATTATGGGAAAAACGTCAGTGAAGCTTTGAAAAGGCAGATACTTTGCTTGATGGACTAAGTGTACGTATGTATTTTGCCTCTTTCTTCACTTATAACAAATGAAGCCTTTGGACTGTTGCGATACTTAATTCAATGAACGGTAAATCCTTCAGACATTAGGTAGGGCTATTATGTAGGAGATCGGCCCATCGCTAGGCCTATATCTACACAGGACAATAGAACGTAGGGAAATAGGGATATTTATTTGTGTCTGGGGGCATGTTTTTTTAATTCGCTAAGGGGGGGGATGAGAGATACGATGGGATGGTATGGGTGGAAAATATCTCGCTCAGGATAGGGACCGGTGGAGGGCTCTTGTGAACACGGTGATGGACATTCGGGTTCCATAAATTCTGGGAAATTCTTGAGTATCTGCAGAATTGGCGGCTCCTCAAGAAGAGCTCAGCTCAATGAGTAAGTACGTAAGTAAGTAAGTGGGGGGGGGGGAGTCCAGCTGGGTCCACTAGGCACTGCGGCCACTTATTGGTCTATTGTACCCCTCCCGGTTGATTATGATGATGGAGAATTTGGTGGAATGAAGATTGGCAAGGGAAACGGAAGTACTCGGAGAAAATCCGCCCCAGCGCCACTTTGTCCACCACAAATTCCATTTGACCAGACCCGGGATCGAACCCGGGCTGCCGCAGTGGGAAGCCAGCGACTAACCGCTTGAGCTATGGCGCGGCCTAGTTGGGACGTGTTAGTCACTCTATGTTACAGGTACTTGTAATATCTCTTAAAGACAGATGAGCTCTAATGACGAAGAATTTTATTTATATCTGCAATTAATATACTGAGCCCCTTGAGGGATACAAATTCGCAAAGAACGCTTCTTGGTAAATATTCGCGGATACAGGTGTCCTGCTCTTCTTTGATATCTTTCTTTGCCTCTGCTTTCTTAAATGTCTTAAATGCTGACATTAAGTTGTGTCTATTTTGATTAATCGATTAATTTGTTTGGATTTACTAGATATAATCCATACTACCAATCTGACATGTAAATACACCTCCGTGTTATGGTGTGTAATATTCTTGCTGATTCCATGGAGCAGAGTCTTACTTTTGAGGTCAGGAGTTGGTTCAGCTTACTCTTACTTACTTACTCATGGATCTGAGCCCTTCTGGAGGAGCCGCAAATTCTGCAGCTACTCAAGAATTTCCCAGCATTTTACGGAACCAGAAGGTTCATTACAGTGTTCACAAGGGCCCTCCACTGGTCCCTATCCTGAGCCAGATCTATCCAATCCATACCATTCCATCCTATCTCTCTAAGATCCATTTTAATATTGTCCACTCATCTACGCGTCGGCTCAGCTACTCAGGAAATTTTCTCATTTTTATTGGAACCGAAGGCTCTGTTAGTCTGTTACCCTGTTCGCATGAGCCCGTCATTGGTCAATTTGTATACTACGGGGAACAACTCTAGAAGAGTGAACGGGGCGGAGCATGTAGAATTCATAGAAGAGATGATAAATATGTACAGAACTTCAGTATTTGTGACCACATAAGAGGAAGAAACCACTTTGAAGCCGTACGCATGGATGAGAGCATAATATTACAAGTTACCTTTCGAAAAGGATATCAGTACGTCGACTGGTTTGAACTGGCTCACATTACAGTCCATAGAACATGAAAACATACATTCGGGTCCATAAATTAGGCAATTTCTTGATCGGATGAGCGACTTTAAGCTTCTCAAGTAGGATTCTGTTAAATTATTTGTTTATGTAGGTATAAACATTTATAAAAAGTGGCGATTTGTTTGAAAGAGTTCGTCATTAAAAGTTTTTACAACGTGAATAAAATGTTACTAAGCAGCTCTCTTTTCAGAGAAGTTACCTGCCAACAAGAAGGCCGCGCCATAGCTCAAGCGGTTAGTCCCTGGTTTCCTACCGCGGCGGACCGGGTTCGATCCCGGGTCTGGTCAAGTGGGATTTGTGGTGGACAAAGTGGCGCTGAGGCCGGTCATGGTAGCCGAGCGGTCTAAGGCATGTACTGTCTTCGCTCTCTTGGAAAGCGGGATCGTGGGTTCGAATCCCACTCAGGGCATGGATGTTTAGTTTGTGTGTGTGCGTTTTTCTGTGTTTGTGTACAGGTAGAGGCCTTGCGACGAGCTGATCACCCGCCCAAGGAGTCCTACAGAATGTATAAGATCTAAAAAAACCGAAACATGAAAGGAGAAGTTCATGGAGGTAGGCCTAGGCCCGCTGGGGCTGTAATGCCAAAAAAAAAAGTGGCGCTGGGGCAGGCTTTGTCCGAGTACTTCGGTTTCCCCTGCCAATCTTCTTTCCACCAATTGCTCCACAATCACCCTCACCTATCATCTTGGGCTGGTACAATAGCTCAGAAGTGGCCGCAGTACAAGGGAGTCAGTCCCACCCCACTAGCAATACAAAGACGCCTGCCAACAAAATCCCGACTCATTCATTGCTTTTTTTTCTGTCTGTATTTACTATTAATTTTCTGTAACTAGACAACTGTCATACGTTTGCACCCGAAGGAAATTCAGATCGTTTTGTCATCTCCAAGTGACGATATGTTGGCATCAAAATTCATGTAATTAGTGGATTCAATTAGAGTTCACGTGTTAGGTTACTATAACCTTAAAGGTTCAACACCCTTTCACTCAGCATTTGTGACCGAAGATAAGTATTACTTTCATGAATAAAAGAAATGAATGAAGGAACGATTGAAGCAAAGCTTCATAATAACGTACAATGACGGTGAAACAGAACGCATGAGTTAAAAGCAGTTTAATGCAGACACATGACAGACGTTTTGACTGATGAATACTACACATTGTTCTAATGGTTATACTTTTCAATGACGACTTAAGAGTCGAGTTCACAATATGGACGACGACAGATAGTAGAAAACAGGATGGACAGGGTCTCGCAATGGGCCCTATTGGGTATTAAAGTTTCTTATCAGTTATTTTTTTTATCTACTGACAATAATCGGTGCATCTGCAGGCGAAATAATTTGGAGACTCAAATTTATTTAAGTTTGAGTGGGAGAGAGAATATAGAAAATTGTGCTAAGGAGAATACTACTTAATAGGAAGTTAACAATTAGTACCGTTCACCAGATATGTGACATAATGAAGGAGAATTTGAAGGGCGAGTTATGTAGAACTTATGGAAGAGATGAACAGTGCATAGTCGAGTCACTTGAAAGGTAGAGGCAGTTTCGGAGATAAGCTTAGGCATAGAAGTGAGAATAATACTAAAACGAATCTTTAAAGAAATAGTATGTGAAATGTCGATTGGATTCATCTAGCTCAGGATAAGATTCAATGGTGGGCTGCTGTGATATGCGATAATGAAGCTTCACATTCCATAAAAGGTCTGAAATTTTACCAGATGTGCCATTGTTAGCTTGCCTTTGGAAACCTCTGCGCCAAGAATCTTGTAGGTTAAGTCCGCATTCTTAAATACAGCGATAACCTTTATCTGGCAAAAATATCTGCTACGAACACTTGCGAAAAAAAAAACAAGTTTGAACATTCAGTCTTTTGCCAACACACCAGAAGTGCGGGCAATCTCTTCGGTCGTGTCTGACAGGAAATGTATGGTCAGCTCTCCGGACTGAGTTTTCGGTGATAGGAATGTTAAACTTCCATGTTATAGCCAGGTGTCACCCGATGTTAGATTATTTAAATCTGAAGTCCCTTGAATTTCAGTCCAAACTTTTTGAGGCATAACATACACATATGAACCTGAAGTTTAAGAATTTTAAGTCGTTAGTTTACAGATATCGTCTCAATGCAACATATTTGTATACAGAGTACATGTAGACCCTATACAGCAGTCACTCGCAAACCGCAGGGTTACGTTTCTGAGAGTGGTTAATAAAAAATTGCGAGTTGTGAAGTCATATAAATAGGATCTAAAATTTTTGACGATGGTATGTCAATAAAATTATTGATTTTTTTAATATTACCTATCAGCCTGTTTTCCAATTAAAATCATCACGATGGACCCAACTAAGTAGGCTTTTGCCTGAGGATGGGGTCAGAGTCCGTCTCCGAAACGTTGCCTTTAAATTGTAAAACAGGACGATGGATAATGTTCAAAATATCAATAATTGCGTAAAATCACGATTTGCGAGATTAAGGCCTTATGGGAATTTGGGGGTTAGTAAATCGCAAGGCTTTTTTTGTATTCGTGAATGCTTCACTGAAAACAAAACGTGCACAATAAAAGTAGATATAAAATAAGGACAACAAATGTGGACGTCTGTGTGTCGTTGTAATCGTGGTTACTTGATATACGTAATATACTGCAGTTGGGAAAGAGTTGGCGGATATTTGAAATCAGAGATTGTTGAGAGATTACTGTGCGTATGCAAGAAAATAATTCCAAATCAGAACTACATTCATGAAGAAGTTACAAAGATGTCGTTTTGCCACCATTAATTTCGTAATTTATTATCTTCCCGCGTCCTATTTTTTTCCCCCTTGGCACTACAGCCCCAGTGGGCCTAGGCCTACCTCCATGAACTCCGTTCACGTCGGTTTTTCTAGATCTTACACATTCGGTAGGACTCCTTGGGCGGGTGATCAGCTCGTCGCAAGGCCTCCACCTGTAGACAAACACAGAAAAACGCACACAAACATCCATGCCCTGAGTGGGATTCGAACCCACGATCTCGGCTTCCGAGCGAGCGAAGACAGTGCACGCCTTAGACCACTCGGCTACCGTGACCGGCCCCGCGTCCTATTAAAAAGTAATAATATAGGCTAAAAGGCTGAAATGTTACGTGGGGCACTAAGTTTCTCACCTTAAAATATAACTTAGAGTAATTGTCTCTAAGGGCGCAGATAATTCTTTCCACGAAGAGAGAGAAAACAATGTGAGGCGGGATCATATCGAGAGGGGTAGTACGAGTATGCATGGATGTATGAATCTGTTCGTCAGGCAGGAAGGTTACGATACACAACTTCGTGGAACAGAATCGTCATTGAAAATCTGAGATTCGCTCAGCCAGTCAAGAAATTCCTAAATGTGACATACCAGCTGCTGATTTTTGCTGAAGATGAGAGTCTATTGGGTGATAACATAGATTCCATATAGAAAAACACGGAAACTTTAATTGATGCTAGTGAGGAGGTTGGTCTAGAAGTAAACGCAGAGAAATCTAAGTATAAGTTGCTGTCTTGTCACCAGAATGCGAGACAAAATCATGATATAAAGAAAACTAGCAGATCCTTTGAAAATGTGGCGTAGTTCAAGTATTTGGGAACTAGAGTAATAGATGAAAGTTAGGTTCAGGAGGAAATTACGAGGAAACTGAATTCGGATAATGCTTGCTACCATTCAATTTAGAGCCTTCTTGTCTCCTCGCCTGCTGTCCAAAAACGTAAAAATTAGAATATGCGAAAGTATAATTTTGCGGGTGGTTCTGTATGGATGTGAAACTTGGTCTCTGACATTAAGGGAAGAACATAGACTGAGGGTGTTTGAAAAAAGGGTACTAAGGAGAATATTTAGACCGAAGAGAGATGAGGTGAAGGGAGGTTGGAGAAAACTGCATAATGAGGAGCTTCATAACTTGTACTCTTTTCCAAGTATAATTAGAATGAACAAGTCAAGGAGGATGAGGTGGCATAGCATGTAGCACGAATGGGGGAGAAGAGGAATGGATATAGGATATTGGAGGAAAACCCATAAGAAAAGAGGCCGCTAGGAAGACGTATGTGGATGGACAATATTAAAATGGGTCTTAGAGAGATAGGTTGGGTGGTATGGACAGCACTGGTCTGGCGCAGGATGGAGACCAGTGGAGGGGTCTTATTAGCACGGTAATGAACTCTCGGGTTCCATAGAATGTTGGGATATTCTTGAGTAGATGCGCAACTAGCAACTTCTCGAGTAGAACTCAGTTCCATGGAATTTGTCAAGAAATTCCCGAAGGTTCATTTCCATGTTCAGAAGAGCCCAGATTGGATTCTGTACTGAGTCAGCTAATTGCAGTTCGCACTTTCACATGCTGTTTCATTTACGTAGCTTTTAATACTGTGTTTCCATACCCTGCCAGTAGTCCAAATGATTTCTTCTGATCACATCCTCCGACTGAATTCTTTCGTCTTCCCCGTGCGCTCTACTGTACGTGCCCATTAATCTTTCCTAATTTATTCAGAGACTAGTTTAAGAGTAAAATTAAGAAGTTCCTCATTATCTGCTCCGTCTTCCTGTTGCTCTCTGCCTTAGATCCCAATATCCTTATCAGCATCCTGTTCTTAAACACCTTAATCTGTATTCTTCCATATGCTGAGAGATACCAAGTTTCACACCCTAGTTCCAAAGAAAGTTTGTAATACATTCCACTGTTAATTGTCACTTTGCACATTATCTGAGCTGCGTCACCACTTTGTTCTTCACGTGTCGCTACACGTGTCCCTTGAGGTGGTGTTCGTTTGTAATTGGATTCCACCAAATTAGCTGTTGTGTTAGGCAGATTCCAAGCCCCAGTATGATTTTAGACTCTTGTGCCTCTCCAAAGGCTAATGGCAGTTTCTCTCTAGTGCCGCTACAGACTTTGCTATGGGAGGAAAAATAAAACACCAAGCAAACTGCTAAATTCAATCTGCCGCAAGTCTGTCGTTTAATTATCCGAGACTCTCAACATCTTTCACCTTCCGCACCACCAGTCATTTTGTCAAGAAACCCACCACATGAAACAATCTTCTCTTTTACTAGGGAGTGTCTTCATACAATTGTGTACATTTCAGAGTTACAAAATAAAAAAAACTCAGTGGCTTTAGTCCGTAAGCAAACTATACCCGATCGAGCTATCGCCGTTTGTCGGCGAAGTTAGTGCCAAATTTAGCGGATAGAGGGTGTCGCGTGGTCAGCACAACGAATCCCCACGGTAGTTAATCTCGGTTTTCTAGACGGAAGCCGCTACTTTTCTATTCAAGTAGCTCCTCAATTATCCTCACGAGGCTGAGTGGACCCCATTCCAGACCCACTACTTCTCAGAAAATCTGGTAACGCCGGGAATTGAACCCTGGACCTCTGGATCTGTAGCCAGGAACTCCTTCCACTAGACCACTGAGACGGTCGATTGTTAATAGATGGCCTGAAAATATGACCAAGTTTTAATACTTTGGAACTGCAGACAAAGGTAAAATATAAAGTTGACTCCGTGCTTAATTAATTAAGCACAACGCCTTGAAGAGATGTGAGAGAGTGTGGGTGTTTCCATCGTTCTGTACTAGATGGAAGTGCATGGTTAAATTCACGCTCCTACTGTTACCCTCTGAGAAAGAACCCCTGGTACCCGTTGGATAGGAGGCTGGGTGGGCCCAAGAGCCGGTCCGGACGCTGTGCAGCACAGAAAAATATTTTACCCTTGCCGGGAATCGAACCTCAGCCGCCCAGCCAGTCGCTAACAAATCAGAACATTATTATTCATGAGGAAATTAAGAATAGATTAAACTTACGAAATATTTACTTCCATTCAGCTCGGAAACTTTTGTCTTCTCACTTGCTATCCAAAACCACAAAAGTAAATATAAGCGAAGCCCACCGTCTGTAAATTGAATTATTTTAAATTGAATTTATTTTTTTTCGTAATACTCGTATATACTATCATAAAAATTTGTTGATGTTAATCTGTTAATATATTCGTAAGCTTGGAGTTCTGTGTTCGTTACATGAATTGGAAGTCGCAGTTGATTAGTTCCCTAAACGTTTGTAAATACGAAAGTTTGTAAGAAGACGTTCGCCTTCATATCAAACCATAACGTCACCTCTATTATCGCATGAGTGTAACTTGATCTGTCGTATTTAAGGGAGGAACGTAGGCTAGAAAAGTCTGAGAACAGGGTGCTGAGAAGTGTATTTGCACACAACAGGGATGAAGAATTACGAAGGCCTAGAAAATTGCGTAATGAGGACATTTTCATTACTTGACTCCTCGCCAAATATTATTAGAATGATCATGTATAGAGATATGAGATGGGCAGTGTATGTAGCGCCCATGGGAGAGGAGTGCATGCAGAGTTGTTTAGATTGAGAAATCTGAAAGTAATAGACCACAAGGAAAGCATAGACGTAGATAGGAGAATAATATTAAAATGTATCTTAGAGGAATAGGATGGGGGTATGTACTATTAGTAAGGCTCAGGACAGAGACCGATGACTGGCTCTTTTAAATACAGTAATGATGTTTCAGTTTCCATAAAATGTTGGGAATTCATTAAGTGGCTGAGGAAATACTGGCTTCTTAAGAAGGACTCGTTTCCGTGGAGTTAGTAGCATCAATATCGGTTGATAGATCGTTGTTTTACTACGGTGCGTCCTCTCATTTGAGCACCCACGTTAAGCGGGTCGTACATGTTATTATCATTATTCAGGATAACATTAAAAACCGTCTAGGTGCAAATGGGACCAAATTAGTGTGCCTATATTCGCTAATTTTTTGCAATGCTGACATCACTTTTCATATAGGCGCAAACTAACGGTCCTGAATAATCCGACTGGTTGAAAATTTCCCAATCTGTCTTGAAAGAAAAGGAGTTGGTATCAACGCTTTTTATTCGCTCATCACATAAGTGCCTGATGTTGCAAGCAAAAGAGAGCCTCCAAATTATTGGCATCTGTCTACAAAACTAGACGGCGTCATATCCCAGAATACAGTCGAATGAAAGTCCTCGTAATATCCTCCTCGGGAATTAGCAGGAAACTAATGGGGTAAAAGCTCCAAAGAAGTATTTAACTAGAAATCCAATTTATAAATTCAATTTATTTTCTCCGTATTTTCAAGGACCTTGCTGGTTAACAGGAAACGGAAGTAGTATCGGCTACCTGAAAAGGCGACCCTGTATTGCTTGCACGATTAACCTGGCAATATTAAGGTCACGCTCGTGTAGACGGCGAGTCTGTCTCGATGTGATGTGTCAGAACCTGAATTCGTCCACTTACTCTTGTAGTAGGTTCACATTCGAATGAAACGTAAAGCATGAGTCAGTAATTGGCAGCTTAGAAGGATTTGTCGTTGAAATTAACGCAATTAATGCAATTCGCTTCGTAACTACAGGTAATGACAACAATTATGGCCCGAGTGGTTGAGTTATTTCAGGGAACTCTTATAGCGATAGTGCTGTTTACTTTTCGGGGCGTATCCGGTTCGAATCTTGTTCTGATTATCATCTCTCCTTAAAGATTTCCTCAGTCTACCTGGGTAAACGCTGGCACAGTATCTTGAAACACACTAAAACTTCCATTTTCCAAATTCTTACCTGCTCTATATCCATTAGTGTAGATCAGCGTTGCCGCGCTGTCTAAGGCATGAAATGTCTTCGCTTGCTCGAACGCTGGGATCGTGGGCTCGAATCGCACTCAAGAAATTTATGTCTGTGTGTAGGTAGCGGCCTTGCAACGGGCTAATCCCCCGTCCAAGGAGTCCTACCGACTGAAAAAGCAGTCAAGGTCCAACAAAAGAACTGTACAGCCATAGATGGTTGGATTAGCGGACGGACGGATGGTTAACTTCTAATCTCACTCGATATTATTTAGCGCATGCGAACGAAACATCGTAAAATCACTTATGAATTGATTCAAAGACTTTAGGATATTCTGTTTCAAGTCTCTTACTTCCGCTACATAGAGGGAATATTCTGTGGGTGTTTTATAGTGTAATGGCTGTATCGTAGTTAATGTATGGAAATGAAACGGGGTCAAAAGGAGTACACGGCAGAATTTTTTTTCCTTGGCACTACAGCCCCAGTGGGCCTAGGCCTACCTTCATGAACTTCTCCGTTCACTACAGTTTTTCTAGATCTTACACATTCGGTAGGACTCCTTGGGCGGGTGATCAGCTCGTCGCAAGGCCTCTACCTGTACACAAACACAGAAAAACGCACACACACAAACAACATCCATGCCCCGAGTGGGATTTGAACCCACGATCCCGGCTTCCAAGCGAGCGAAGACAGTACATGCCTTAGACCGCTCGGCTACCGTGACCGGTCGGCAGAAATTAGGTTCTTATAAATATTTAAGAGATATGCTATACAGAATAAACTGAGAAAGAAATATCCGAATAAAATCGAAGGCAGTAAAGAGGTCAAATTGACCACTTAGCACTTCGGCATACAAGAGCATGGGGGAATTGAGTTACACCTCCAGGCATATTTAACCACTGCTCTCGGTAGATGTATGTGGTCAGCTGTCACAGGCTGAGATACTGAACCATAAAGAAAGAAGTGTCCTTTGTACTGGCAATTGACAGCATAAAGTGTGTTACACATAGGATGCTGCATGTGTCTCCTTACTCAGGAGGAGGAGGAGAGAATGGCCGCTCTATGAGATAGGCAAAGTTGATCTTTCTCACTAGGCTCAGTGTTACGTACCAGAATGATCTAAAGCAGATGTACTCTCATTCTTACTCGAAGACGTAGGCGAAGCATCGTATATTCTCTTTCTTTAGATATACAAATTGGTACGGCGGAACGTTTTGATCACAGTCTGATATCACAATTTGCTTGATTGAAGATCATATCTTGCTCTCAGAACGTCAAAGAGAGAGATTGAAGGAAGGGCATTAAATTTTTAAATTTTGAAAAAGAAAATGCTTACATAGAAATACAGCTTTAAACGTAGAATTCGTTGAATAGCAATATTACTGAAATAGACATGTAGATCTACGGTTTAATGCATAAGGCAATGCTTATGATCAGGCTCGGATTTTGATGACCTGAAAATATTTAAAAACTTCTCCGCTCTCTCTATACCTCCTCGCTCTTAGGCAGAAATAATTCCGCGGAGTGAAGAAAGATTGGTAAGGGACACGCTTTCTTCAAAAGCCTATAAAGGATGCTCGCCTTTCAGTATATGTGTGTTACGTACTAGTGTGTACCCGGGCTTCCTCTCGGGGCTCGCAATACAGAGAGAAAGTGGCGGCCAATACCACGTGACTAGTCTGGCCGTAGGTTACTGATGAATCAAGGAGGGTCTGGCTTTTAGTGAATGAATGTACAGTAACAGGGCAGAAGAAATGCGAAGACTGGAAGTAAAACGCAAAATGTGAAAATGTACAGTTTCGCTAATCCTTTACACTCGATGCCTCCAGACTGAAGCCCCGAGCTAAAAGTATAAAACAGGCCACAATGGATTCCTTCTATATCTTTCCCAATTCACATTCAAAATTATTCTACCGGTTTGCAGTTGAGATTACATGAACACAACAGCTGACAAGCGTATTAAAATAACCTAATAATCAAACATAAAAATGAGGCCTATACTGCTTTATTGTTTCTCTTCCTCTGTATTTGCGAATAGAGCTTCGATGAATGTCGGTATGGACTGGATTGATCTGGCTCAGGATAGGATCCAGTGGATGCTGTTGTAAACACAGTAATGAAACTGTGGGTTCCATAAAATGCTGGGAAGTTCTTGAGTAGCTGCATAATTATCGGCTCCTGTCAACCGTCTGTAACATACATATTTCCGAATTAATTCTGATGGGAAATAGGCCAGAGGTAGGAGGAGGAGGAGAGAAGAAGAAGAAGAAGAAGGTCTTAATTTGGAAAACTTTTGATTGATGTTAGTTTTGTTGAGCTTCAGTATCATATGCTGAGTGTAATTCTGCTATACCTGCAGACCCATTTCCTGGAAACGACATAGACATTTCTAAATTTTTCCAGGGTAGACATACTTGATTAGGCAACTACTCCATGCACTTCAGAGAACATTTCGGTTGAATGGGAACTGCAATTCTTTAAATGATTCGACATGAGTCTTTCCCGGTGTAAGCATTTATCGTTATAATTTTGTGTTCGGGACTTGTCTGTTTCGGTGTGGCCGTGTTACTGGCTGAAATCAGTTAATTTAGATTAATTACCTTGTAAGTAGGCCACCATCACTGCCATTCAAACTCACTGCAGATGATTATCCCCGTATATCATTACACTTAAGAAAAAGCTTATGAATATTCCCAAGTTCCTTGCCCATTCCTCGAGCAGGTTAACTGAAAGGCTTTCTGAGAAGGGATGTATATTTTGAACAAAAGTACAAAGTTTCGGAGAAAAATTCTTCCTCCGACATCATTGTTCTACCCCGAAGATGGAAGAAATAGGTACCTCCGAAATATTGGCAACTATGTACCAAACTGCCTGACGCCATATCCCAGCACGTGGTCTTAATAAACATCGTTACGTATTTCTCAGATAGCATTCATCTCTCCCGATTTTCGTTCAGTTCGTAGTAAGACACACACAGCCCGCGCCATAGCTCAAACGGTTAGTTGCTGGCTTCCCACCGCGGCGGCCCGGGTTCGATCCTGGGTCTGGTCAAGTGGGATTTGTGGTGGACAATGTGGCACTGGGGCGGGTTTTCTCCGAGTATTTCGGTTTCCCCTGCCAATCTTCATTCCACCAATTGCTCCACAATCACCCTCACCTATCATCAGGGGCTGGTACAATAGGCCAGAAGTGGCCGCAGTACAAGGGACTTAGTCCCACCCCACTAGCAATAAAAAAGAAAGATACATATCTGCTACATTTGATGTTGACTTCTGCAATTGATACAACAACCTTTAAAAAATACAGCTGAACCAACTTCCAGTCTTGCTTATTTAACCGTCCTTTCTGAACTTCATATTATAAGTAGTCTCAAATGGAAGAATGATTAATGGATGGAATTAATAGAAAGAAGACTGTCTTACTCAAAAATGTAATCGTAGTATTTACCTGGAAAGACTAGAGAGAACTAAGAAAAATTCAGCCAGGATTTCTTGCATCCATCTGGGAATCAAACCCGACACTTCTTGGAGAAAAAGCTGTGAATCTAACCACTCACGGCGAAGTTTGATCAGTTCCATATTTGTAATATAAACACAATCTCAGCGTATTTCATGCGGAACAAATTGTGATATGGCAACTGAAAGACCGGAACAGTGAAGCAAGAAGTAATGGCTGTTGCTAGGTAACGGTCGATAAACACGCCTCATTTCGAACAGATACGTAAGGGCACAATTTAGGAACTGTTGGAAGCGGTATTTTTCTGTGCGACTCGTGCCGACAAGTGAAGGCTAAAATCGAAATTCTGCTGGCTACCGTCGATGAAATCACCCCTTTTAATTTCCGATCCTGTGACATCTCAAAAGAACTGCAGTCTTTGACAGAAAAGGTCCGTGGTTTTGATGGCATTCCAAGAGAATGTCTTCGGAATCTTCTAGGAAGACCTGTTGTTCATTTAACACACTCATGTAATCACTGCCCTCGGCTTGGTCACTTCCCGGAACCTTGCTAAGAAGCAAGTCATAACTCTGCCGAAATTTTCCCCAAAACTTACGTCCGATCAGCTTCTTGTCCACTACGAGCAAACTATCTGAGAAGCTGATTTTAAGAGCAATTAAAAAACACAGAGGAAAGGAACTTACTAAATGCAAGTCAGTTTGCCTTTTCGAGCAGATTTGAGTTCGACATTTCAATGTGTGAGGCTGGCGGATCACGTCACCGTAATTTTCAACAATGATATGTCGACAGCTGCTATATACTTGGATATCGAGAAAGCCTTCGACACAACATGACATCCTGGCCTACTATGCAAATAGTCAGAACTAGAATTTTCAACAACTCTCATCAAGTTAATTGCATCTTTTCTCACTGACAATATCTGACATGTTGTCAGACGGCGAATTTTATACGCCAAAAAAAGAAAAGAAAAAGAAAACGATAGGAGTGTCTCAAGGTTCCGCCCTCGTCCCTGTATTGTACAGTATATACACAAATTATCCCCCTGCCGTACCTGGAACTCACCTTGCTCTATTCGTGGACGATACCTGTACTTACGAGGCAGAGAAATATGAACGTCGTGTTCTCTGCAAACTGCAACGCGGCCTCACTGCAATGCAGTCGTAGTTTGAGCACTGGGACATAAAGAACAACGAAGAGAAAGCTCAGGCAATCCATTTCTCGAGAATACTTTGGATCCCTGAAGCTGAACTACAACTAAAGGGATCAGATATTCCATTTGTACGGGTAAATAATGTATCGCATCTTTGTGTCACCTTCGAAAAGAGAATGACATGGAGGTACCATATCGAACGGACTGTAGCCAAGATTCTGAGTATGTACATAAGGATCTATTCTCTATTTAGGCACAAATACGCTTTACAAAACTCTATTATGTCAGTTATGACTTATGCCTGTCCCACCCGAGAGTATGCGGTGGACGCTCACCTCGTGAAACTGCAACTCCTGCAGAACAGAGTACTCAGCGCTATAGGAAACCTTGACAGGTGTACACCGGTCCGCGAATTCCACGTGGCTTTCAAATTTCTTACTTGTATGGCTTTATAAGTGACCGCCTCTGTGGTCTAGTGGTCAGCGTTCCTGGTTAGAGGGTCCGGGTATTCGGAGAAGTATTGGGTCTGGAACGGGGTCCACTCAGCCTCTTGATGATAATTGAGGANACGCTACCAGTTTTTTTTTTCGGAGAGGTATTGGGTCTGGAACGGGGTACACTCAGCCTCTTGAGGATAATTGATGAGATATTTCAAGGAAATAGCGGCTCCGGTCTAGCAAACCGAAACCGAAATTAACGGCCTTGGGGATTCGTTGCGCTGACCACGCGACACCCTCTATCTGCAAAAGTTGGCACTAAACTTCGCCGACAAGCGGCGGTCGCTCGGTCGGCATAGTTCGCTTGCGGACTAAAATTACGGAGTTTTCTTTTTTTGGCTTTATGCAGGACACAGGCAAAAGTAATCCTAAACCATGTAAATTGAAATGTATGTCGTACTGGGCAAGGAGAGACGATGTATAGGAAGAGGCTTAAACTTGGCGCCTGTCAGACCTATGATCGTTCAGTTGACTAACTGCTTCTTTTAGAGTAAACTTTACTTTACTTACTTGAGGCATAACCTGCCGCACAAGCCTGCATTACCAGGAAACCTCTCTATATCTCATATAAATGTTACTTATTACAGTGCAGTGACAAAAGGTGCAAGGAGTCCATACTAACTTGGACGCCTTGGCAGCGCGGATATATTCATAGCGCCTACATAGAAAGACCGACTACTCCCTCTTAGAAGAGAAGGCCGCATTTATAAACACGTACATGTCTAGGAGAGAATAAAAATTCTGGTCATGGATCTAGAGGAAACTGAAGCCATGAATGACTTAGCTGCCGAAGACCAGGAGAAATTTAACCGGCCGACGTGAGAGTAGAAATTTGGAGCAGTATGTTATAAACGAGGCAGTGTGGTCAGTCGGTAACGAAGCGAGCAGAAGAAGTCATTATTGGGGTCCGTCACCAACCAACGGCTAGTTAAGATGTAGAAAACTTAGTGTATGCCGTAATAGGAAGTACGTGAACTAGCGAGAGCGCTGGGATTACTTGCAGTTACGAGTGTAAGAGCTTCTCTCTCTTTCTCGCTTCCTGTTGCTCCTACTTTGGTCTATAGGACGTCCGTGAAATGCTTTGTTTCACTTCAGTTTCTTAATCGTAAGACAGTTGGTAGGACTCCTCGGACGGGGGATCAGCCCCTCGCAAGGCCGCTACCTACACAGGACCACACAAACACAGAATAAACGCACAGAAACTTCCATGCCTTGAGTGGGATTCGAACGCACGATCCCAGTGTTCGAGCGGCCGAAGACAGTATGTAAGAGCTTAATAAATCCAATAGCCATCCAAACTCCGCGTCTAGTCACTAAAATCTTGACAGTACGGATAAAGAGTCGGAACCATAGTATCCAAGATAGTATGAGGCAATGTTAATACAAAATGCGCTGGTTCAGACAAGTGACTAAATCACCATTATGAATATATTTTTCTTCTTCAGAAATGAGTGGCATAATGTTCAGCAACAACGCTATAAAATTTAACTACGTTTATACAAAAAAAAAAGCAAACTCTTTCTGGCGTTATGATCCATTTAATTTTCATTTCAGCTTGGAGAACTGAGTGCTGGTAATAAAAACAGATTCCAGTTGTCACTCAAAAAGATAGAAAAAAAGTGCAGACCAAACTGCTAACACTCTTACGAAGTCTGTAGAAGAACGACCCGTGTCTGCGTTGTGCAAGTGGAGACAGTTGCATCTGTTCTGTTTAATAAACATGTAGCTGTTATCGTAAGCAACAACGAGTACTCTCTTCAGTAGTCTGCCGTTTGCTGTGACTTCTGTAATAAGCTACAATTCTTCTGCTTCTTTTTATGGAAGAGAATGCAGGTACTGTCATCCTGCTTGCCAGCTTTCCGTATAACGTGAACTCCAGTTCATCGCAAGCCTCAAAGAAACCCAGAGTGTCTGTAACACATCAAGAGCACTGTGTTCTGGATAACGCCTCTGTATCATATCAAGAAAGATCCGGTTCGAATTTTTGCTTAGAGATCAAGTATAAGCGCGCTGTTCTTTTGTCATTTTCAGTTGGTTTCTCGGACAAATAGTAAGATGGTAGTTCTCCAACATACAGGCACCAAATTCTCTTCCCACACTGCCAAATTTATCCTTCCTAACTGCCTATAAGTGTTTCTGGTGTGACAAGTTTAAAAGAAACTCCAGTGTTTATGCTTAATGAAGCAAAAAATATGCAATTTGAGAGGCTTCAGTGATGATACTACTGATGGGATGAATTTTTTAAGTACGGCGTTGAGATGGCTTCAGGTGGCATGACATACATACCAAGTTTCATGAAGACTAGTACAGACTTTCAGGCAGTATCAAGGTTTTGCTTCAACAATTCGAGAGGCTGCAGTGTTGGTATTCTTGAAGGGAGAAATTTATAAAACACACAATTGAGATGGTCTCAGGTTCCATGACATGTATACCAACTTTCATAAGAATCGGTTCAGGCGTTCAAAAATTTAGGGACGAATACATACATAGGCACAGATAGTAAATTGATCTCAGGCTAGTGAGGCCAGGATCATACAATCGAAATTCTTGCAAAGGCAGCCATATTTCCAAAACAAGTTTATGAAGGCCGGTGTATTACATCGAGTGTCATCTTGGAGGCGAGAGAGCAGACACGTAAACACAAACACAAACACACACACACACGCACAAATATTCATGATGACAACGCCAGGATTTTCGTGTAAAATAAAGAAAGTAGACTCAGTTGATTTAGACGTATTATCACGTGTTAGTGACTAGACAGGTGTTTGGGTTGGTAATTAGATTTATTGAACAATTAAAACTCTTATTTACAAATCGTTATAAGGCTCTTACTAGTCTACACGCTTTACAGATTATTGTAGCAGACGCTAATTCTCAGTCTATTATGTCTCCTCTAGTCAGTGCTCGGTAACGTCTTTGACAATGGAGATTCTTCCTCTTCCTTGTTCATATACTTACCGACTAGTGACCGCCTCGTAATCTAAGATTTCCCACCCATGACTGTATACTCACTGGATTGACTGGCCGACTGACTACTAAATTTCTTAAGTAAAACATCTAATGGTTCCTTGTCGGGACACAGAATGGTGATACTATCACTCACTGGAATAAAATAAATCCACTCATTCCTCTGTTCTAACTGTGTCCAGCTCGTGTGCGTAAGTTGTACAATTCTAGAGTCACAAATTTTTGGAATGTTTATTCTTGGTTGTAGCAACTTTATCACACAGGTCTCTTGCATATGACTATTCAGTAGAGGTCGTGTTTGTTTACATATATATTTATTTGTTTCTATTGCTTTGCATCTTCTGAGCTCCTCTCTGTTTGTCATAAAGTAGTATTGCCTTGTCTGTCTGCAACAACAGCTGTTGTTGCATTAAATATGTTAAATCCTCCGAATTTTCTTCGAAATATTTTATCTGTTCATTGTAACAGCGTCGTCTGCATCCAACGTCCCGAATAAAATCTTACTTATTTCGCCGATAAAATTTAGTGCTCCTCGCCTTTTCCTCAAGGGTTTCGGGTTTTTCCCTAACCGAAATATTCAACTCATGTACGCCCATATTTTCCAGTGACGCATCTGAAATGCAAATTTTGTTTATTTCCCGTTCCTGTTCGCTCACTAATTTTTTGTTTAATAGAAGGATTTCAATCTATTTAAATGGACCTTTTGACTATGTCTCCCTTTTTTATGGTCGTATTTACCTTATCCAAACTGGTAATTTCGTAGGGACCTAACCACTGGGAGCAGAGCTTCCTTGATCTCCCTCTCCTGACTGTCTCATCGAACAGCAGTACCTTGTCTCCTGCTTGAAATGAGGGTAGTTTTGAATCCATGATACGTATGTAATGGACGTCTTGTAGTGCACTTAATTTCATATGTCGCTTCTTACTACATGTTTCGGCAACATAATGCCATCTTCAGGTTCGTTATTTACGCTAAGCTATTACATTGTTTGCCATCTTGTGTCTTTCATAAAATTACTTAGAGTACATTGTAATGTGAACATTACAACGCTCGCAGTCAAAAAGGAAGGACACATCACAGACACAGTACACACAGAAACGACTCCCATAGTGGACGAACCATACTATACGCGAGTTTGAATTAAGACATATAGATGAATAATCTTAACAAGTTTTAGTATATACACATTTTATTATAGTTGACGAACAATGTACTTTCTAAATAATTTTATGAAAGACACAAGATGGCAAACAATGTAATAGCTTAGTTAAATAACGAACCTGAAGATGGCACTATGTTGCCGAAACATGTAGTAAGAAGCGACATATGAAATTGAGCGCACTACAAGACGGCCATTACATATGTATCATGGATGAAAATCAGTGCAACAGGACGCTAAAATACAACATTATGAATAGTAGTTTTGAATTTCTATCATACCTCTCCTTGTTTTTTCCTTATGGGTTATTAGACTTTCCCTAGCTACCATATGTGCCGTCTGTAACAGACCTTTTAATTCGGTTACCAAATCATCGTAATTATACTGTATACTCGGGTTTTCTTGTGTTGCTGAAGGCATAGTAGCCTTGAACCCATATACTAATTCAAAGGTCGTGTAGCCGGTGGATGTGTGGGTGGATATGTTGTACGTGTGTACCGCATAAGGTACCCACTCATGCCAGTTGCTTCGATCTTCCCTGGTATAGTGTGTTAAGCATTCCTTTAGCACTCTAGGGCTCCGTTCCAGGCTGCCGTTACTTTCGGGATGAAACGGTGTCGTTTGTGATTTCTTTATTTTCATAGTTTACATGTATTTGTCTTCATTATTGTTTGATGCTGTTCAATAAATTGTCATGTGGGACCCTTTTCCTTGTTAACACCTCCACCTTCATATATACCATGTACCTGTGTCCAACATATACAACAACGGCACTAATTTTTGTTTTCATTGAATACGGGTATTAAGCTATTTTGTCGTAATTCCGTACTGGCTCTATTTTTAAAACTTGTGTTCCAATAGAAAATTCAGAGTCCCGTACTGTGAAATTAATACCGTTTTCGCAAATTTGTTCCGTTGCAAAGGAGTGTATTTAGGCAGAAAACTGCCTGTGGCATCATTTAAGCATCATTCTGTTTACATGAATTCGTTACAGAATTCTATCTTCAATAAGAGCACAAAATCTTCACTCGATACAGCAGGTAGATGGATAACTTCCAGGGTACTTCTCGTTTGTATGTGGAATTTCATTTCCTGAGTTGATTTCCACAGATTGAGGTAATTAATGTAAGAATCACTTGCTACTTCACAGCAAGGTTGTCAGCTTGCAAAGTAAGTTACGAGATTGGCAGCGGGGAATTCGAACATGAATCAGGCACAGTAAAACTGGTTTAACTTACTCTGCTATGTTCTACACTGTCTGCGAGTAGTGTTGCTGTCCCAACACCACGTCAGAACTATAAATTCTTGTGAATGTCTCTCCGCTTCAACCTCTCAGCGGGAAGCCGACTCAGAGGCCCTCAACCTGATGAACTCTCCGTCTTACCTTTGTAAGTTTATTATAATACTTTCTGCAGAAAGCTAACTTCAGTTTTCTTTGTTACCTCCTAGAAGTTATGAGTTTTCCTTTTGTGCCCACCCACTCCACCGGTTCTCTCCAAATCTGTACACTCTACCCTTCAGGTCTATGGCTGTATTCGTTAGGGTATTCAAATATTACAGTCTACGTGTGCTTTATGATCCATGTAAAGAATTCATTATGATTGTAACAGTTATTTCCCAAGCTCTTTAAAAATAATTAGATATATATTTATATACGCCTTTATGGCATAGTGCTTAATTAGTTGAGCTCAGGGACATCATAAATCTTACTGCATTTGTTACAGAAAACTGATGCAGTATGTTAATGATTAGCCATAGAATTAAAGCTCAGATTTCCGCGGATGCGATCCCAGTCGCTTGAATAAGAAAAGTCCGTTGTCATAAGCAAAATGGAGCCCGTCCAGGGCCACACTTAAGTGGGGTGGTCGACTCGGGACTATTACAAAAGGAAGTAGAATCTACATACGTTTTAGATGTATTTCTTCTCTAAAATCACAGATTTTTTTTTTTTAATTTTCAGTTGTTATAAGAAGGAATAAGGAAAAAAAAAACAATATCATGGCCTAAAATATTTTCTTGCTGATAGGGGACTTCGAATTTTGATTGATGCGGGAACCCCACAAATAAAATACGGGCCTGAGCCAGCCCCTGGAATATTTCCTGAAAGATATATACAGTTCACAAAATATACGTTATTTCTCTAAAATCCGTTTTAATATTGTCCTCCCATCTGTGCCCGGATCCTGCATTCGAAAATTGAAGAAAAAATCGTGCCTTTGCTCTAGTTAGGAATGGATGGGCTACTGTCTTTGAAATTAGTAATGACAGCTGGACGATAACATAACGATTTATTTCAAATTACGAAAGGAATTAGTGCTTTTGAATTTCTATCCTCAGATAATCCTTGTAATGAGGAAACGTGACAAGTAACCTAAGAATGTATTGAAAAGCCACATATTTTTGTAATCTTATAAGTAACAAAACCATTGTAACAAGTTAAATATTATAAGGGAATTATAACCAATATTATAGAGGAACCATTATATTAGGAGTAAGACTGTATTAAGAAGTATATGGAACCATGTGTAAGAAAGAGTCTGTCTGAACAAGAAGACCAAACATAGGGCACTTTATGTGAAACCTTTTAGTTAAGAAGTTGAGTGACTTAAATGTCTTTGGTCCATTACCACAGATCTGTCAGGACCTTACAATCAGTGTATGGGAGGACAGCAATATGGAAGCCGCACCAGGTGTATTTCTGAGTCTGTAAGTTTGAAATGTTTTCTTTGTTTAAGTGTGCTGTAGGGTCAATCTGGGGTTGATAAACAAACATTCTTTCTAAAAGTTCTGTCTCATGTCGAGCTAATGCACTGGGATCTCTGTTCACTGTCAAGACTAATGCATCGCTAGGGGATGTCACGTGTGCATTCCTTACCCCAACCAACTCCCAGATTAGTCCTATAAGTAGAGACAGGCGTGGGTACGCCATATTCAGATCTTACGCTCAAGTCTCAGAGGGCGAAGCTCTGCTTCACTGCAGTTAGGAGTTTACTTGGGTCTTGTACCCTCTGTCTGTAATTTCTACCAACTGGTCTTTGGGCTTTAGTAGTTGCAAATATACTCTCAGCAATCAAGGAGACCCAGTTTTCTTTGCTGACCCACGTCATAACTATCCTGAAGGATCGCCTACGTCATCACCACAACTAGCAACTTTAACATCAACTGGTGACGACGCGGCGTTACATTACATGGTGTCAGCGTTGGTGGGATAGTTGCAATAGCATCAGAGAGTATAATTCAACGAGCCTGCGACGGAAGGCCCGGGAGGACTTGAAGACGCCGAGGTGGATTCAAACCTGCTTCGAGGAGTGAACGTCCCGGAGGAACCTCGAGGCCAGAGGTACTCGGAAGGACGCAGCCGCTAGGTCCGTAGAAGGAAGTTGTCATTAGCGACCCTTGTTGAATCCCGAGGGACATCAGAGTTGCCAGCCGACAGTAGCCGCCGACGCGAGAGGAACGGGGAAGAGCCCGAGGGATATCGTCTCAGAGTTCCGAACTTCGGCTTTCCTTCTACTCTTCCCTCTTCAATTTCCTAAGGTTAGTCCAAACCATTATGGCAGAGGATGAAAATGACTACATTTCGGAGGTTCAGGCGGTCAAATTAATTCCCAAGGGTTTTGATGGTAATCCGAAATATTTACATGAATTTTGTGAACGCGTAGAAGCAGCGAAACACGTTGTGCACCCAACAAAATACCTTTTGTTATTAAAATTTATCGAATCAAAAATTACAGGAGAAGCTAAGAGTAGACTGCTAGCGCGAGCTAAGAGAAATACATGGGAGCAAGCAAGAGCTATTTTACAAGAAAACTACGCGGTCAAAAGAACATTAGAATATTATGCCAGTTTTCTTTTCACTGCAAAACAGGGTAACAGTGAAACAGTAGCTCAGTGGGGGTCAAGAATCGATAACATGTGATTAGATCAGATGAGAGAAGCTAAAAGTAGACTCGAAAAGACCAACCCAAATGCAATAGAAGGGGGTGTAATTCTAGTTTCAGAATTTATGATGGGCACATTCGTAGCCAGATTGAAAGACTGTAGAATTAACTATATTGTCAAGGCTAGGGGAGAAGAGAATTCACTGGCACAATTAGTAGAAATCGCTCTACAAGAAGAAAGCGAGGTTAAATCACAGAGATTTAAAGGGAACTTTGGGAATTTGACATGGCCAAACCCAGGAAATGTAGGAAACTTGCGAAGTGATTACAAACCCCAGGTAAAAAGGGAGGTGAATGTAGTGACCTCTATTAAGTGTTTTAAATGCCAACGTGCAGGGCACAAGGCGAGAGATTGTAGTAGTAAATATATGTGTGGTGCATGCCGCAAGGTCGGCCATGTAACCGAGGACTGCAGAGCACGAGGCTCTCAGGGAAGTGGAGCAGTAGGGTATCCTGAGCAACCGAGGATAGCCCGCCCGATAGGTTGCGAAAGTGAACATGAAAGTAAGAGAATAAATGAGAAAGACCAGGGGGACGCCTCTGAGGGATTCGACGGGACCAAAAATGTAGGGAATTCAAAAGGGATCATAGGAAATGAGCATGAGGGTTCATCTAGGAATAAGGGGAGTTCAAAAGGGGTCATAGGAAATGATCATGATAATTCACCCTGGATCATAGTAAATGATCGTATAGGAATCGTAGGAAACTATTCGGGGGAAATCATCCAGAATGATTCCTTAGGGCACTACGAAGTGTACGTAGTTAGTCCACAATTAAGAGAGGGGCTTTGGATAGCTCTCATAGATACGGGGTCGCAAGTTTCACTAGTAAAAGAATCTTCACTGACAAGATTCAGTGTTCAGAAAGGTAGGGATATCAGAATATGCGGGATAACAGGAAGTCAAATGGACATAAGACGTCAAGTAGAGTTAAAAATAGAGAACACATTAGAACCTTTAAAGCCAATGTGCTATGTTGTTGACAGTTTGCCAAGGAACTTAAGATATCATTTTTGGACAAGATTGGTTGGATAATGCAGGTTACGGTTTTCAAAAGAAAACACCTGACATAATTCCCCCATACAGTGAACTTGTAATAAAATGTAAAACGTCAGAGAGGGGAACCCGTTTTATAGAACATCAAATCCTTCAGCCAGGATTGGTGTGCGCATCCAGTTTAGTAAACTGTGAAGCATCAGAATTTCCATGTTTGGTCATTAACCTAACTGACCAACCGATTTGCATAACAACGAGTCCCAAGTTAGAAAAACCGCCTACCATGATGCATAGGATGCAAGACTTTAAAATTCACGAGAATAAAACAAAAAAGACCACAATTGTTAAATGAAAACTTAAGGCTAGATCACATTATTGAAGGAGCAGTTGAAATTAATTGTGAGGACTATGTGGATATATTCACGTTGCCAGGGGATTAACTAACTGCCACAACGGCAACGGAACATACAATTCCAACATCAACCATCCCCAATGGTAGAGCTATCACTTTAAAAAATTACAGACTGCCTTTAGCACAGCAAATGGTCACTTCGAATTCAAAAGAATGCAAAGAGAGAAAGCAAAGAATTATTTCAGAGATGCACAATTGTCCTATAGGAGGACATCGGGTTATTCACAGAACAATTGAACATATTAAATTATACACTTCATGACCAAATCCAGATCAGGATGTAGCACAGTACGTATAAGAATGTAAGACATGTCAAATAAACAAGGAGACGCGTCAGAATGTTAAATTACCTTTAACCGCCACGGATACTAAGACAACCCCGTGGGAGAAAATATACTTAGACGTAGTAGGGCCATTACCAATAACAGAAAATGGGATTAACTACATTTTAACATGCCAAGATAACTTAAGCAAATATTTTATTACTGTACCATTGCAAAATCAAACATCCGAAGAAGTTACCAATGTTTTCGTTAGGAACATTATACTAATTTACAGAATTCCTACTGAAATTGTAACTGACCAAGGCTCGAATCTTATGAGCGATGTATTCAAACGAATTTGCAAATTATTCAAAATTGATAAGATTTGTATGACAGCGTATCACCCAGAAAGCAATGGAGCCTTAGAGAGAACGCACAAGACACTTTCAAATTGTTTCAGGTGCTTTTGTGATACAAAAATGAATAATTGGGATGAATGGTTACCATTTGCTTGTTTTACATATAATTCGAAGCCACACACGGTTTCAAAATACACAACTTACGAGATATTATTTGGAAGAATCGCGAATATTCCAGGAAAATTACAAATGAAAACCCAACCTCTCTATAATTTCGACAATATTGTGTTAGAGATAAAAGGCAAAATGCAACACTGTCAGCAAATAGCTAGAGAAAGATTAGTCAAGTGTAAGGAAGCACAAAGACAGAAAGTGAAAACAAATGAATGTGATTTCAAAAAAATAATTTAGTTCTCTTAAAGGTAGAGAATAGGAAAAAATTGGACCCATTGTGGAAAGAGCCATATGAGATAGAGGAAATAAAAGGTTCTAATGCTGTTATCCAATAGATAGGCAAAAGGAAGCATCAAGAAATACACATTAATAGGCTGAAACCGTACTATTCTTCAATTTCAGAAAATGCAGCTGTGTAAGTGGTTACTTTTAATCACACTCTGCATGTGGTGGAGACTGCTCCAAGATCAGACCATTGACGAGGTAGAATCAAAGACAGGAATTTATTTTGATGAAATGGGGACTATATTCTTTTACGCTGTGAAATGGAAGGTCATGACATACATTAAACCTAGAGCCGACAAGGGAACTATGGAAACAGACCAAGATTCACCAGAGAAAAGTTACCGATTTTTGTCAGAAAATTAGGAACAAAAACTGGTATCATTATACAGATTGTGCCGCGTTTGGACAGTACATGAGATCTAAGGGCAAATATAGTAAAAATTTGTATTTGGTAGCTGAATATATGACGGACAATCAAAATTCAAATCAAAGATCTAAATGAGGAGTTCTAAATTTTATAGGGGAGTTATCAAAATTCTATTTGGTACTTTGACACAAGCAGATGCAAGAAATTATAATAACCACATCTCTGAATTAGAAAATGAACAAAAAGAATTTTTGCATTTGTCGAGAGAACAAATGACAATTATCAAAACAATGATCACCTCACTCAATTCCACACTGCAAAAGGTAAACCAAAATGAGAAAATCATGACAGAAGATTTAGCCAAAATGCTTAACTATAGCACACATAAGTTTAAAGAGATAGAATGAGAGATAAAGAACATAAATTTAATTAACGAAGAGTTTAGGTTAATACAAAGAGGAATAGACGAAAGACAGCTTTCGTTTGAGATATTAATTGATGCATTCGTCCATGCCGAACAAGGATCCCTACAACCGCAACTCATCACCACAGAGAAAATAAAGAATCTTTTGGTCACACAAAAACTGCCAAGTGGACTGGACTATCCCAACTTTTCCTTCCCCGAACTTCAGAAAATCATAACTCCCAACACATGCTCTTACAAGCAATTTTTGGTATACATATTGGAAATTCCCCTGTTCTCTCCTACAACTTACCATTTGTACAAAATGTTACCTTTTCCAGTAGTTGTAAGTAAAGAAGAATCCACGTATAGTTACACTGGGTTTAATAAAGGGCTTATATTTATTGATCCTTTAAGACAGAAATACGGCAAGATGACAACCAATGAGTTGACAGGTTGTTTCCAGTGAAATGAATTTACGTACGTATGTAAGGAAGAGATACCTAGGCCTATATACACATAGGTTCCAGACATGGATTGTGAAGTCACTTTGCCTCACCCTTCAATGTCAATAATACCGAGAAAATGTGAGTACAATTTCTTTAAGTTAAGTAAAACATTTTGGATACCCCTACACAGTAGTAACCAATTGTTGTTTGTCACGCCACAATCAGAAACTTTCACAGTGTTATGTCCAAACTACCTTAAAATTACAGAAGGAAGGCAAACTAACTTTAAAACCTGGTTGCAAACGTTATTCTTCAAATGTAACATTACATGCATTGTCAGCGTTTTACACAAATCTGACAAACGATTATGTGCCTTCTGCATGGATAGACTTCGACTGTTGTTTCGAAGATTTAGAAAAAGTAAATTTTGAAAACTTACCCCTGCAAGTTCCTTTGGTAAATGTGATGTCAAATATGGATGATTTAAGAGTAGCAAGTATGAGGGCAGAGGAAGTCCAAAAAATGATAAAGGACCAGGAAACAAAAACATGAGTGAAACCTCTACATGATGGCAACATCATGGGGATCAACACTTGGTGTAATATTTATGACAATCTTATGTATCTGCTTAAGTTGTTGTTGCTGCTGCAAATGTTGTAGGAACAGTTTCTTTTGGTTATGGGACAAATGGCACCCAAAAGATTGTTGTAAACAAACACAAGATAAATGCTGTGTTAGCATTTATAATTATAATGGATCCAGAGTCAAATATGCAAAAACCAACGCTACTCCTGCAATCTCCATGATATCCTTACCTGAGTTAGGAAGTCCTGGCACTGGCCAACCTAATAGGGAAACAGATGAAAAGTTAAGATTAAAAGAGGAACTGGATTCCGTGTCAAAGAGAACACGAAGCAAGAGTATGTATGTTTCGACAAAAGTTCTCACCCCATGGTAAAAACATTTAACAGGAAAGGGGGGTGTAATGAGGAAATGTGACAAGTGTTATGAGAATGCAACAAGTAACCTAAGAATGTATTGAAAAGCCACATATTTTTGTAATCTTATAAGTAACAAAACCATTGTAACAAGTTAAATATTATAAGGGAATTATAACCAATATTATAGAGGAACCATTATATTAGGAGTAAGACTGTATTAAGAAGTATGTGGAACCATGTGTAAGAAAGAGTCTGTCTGAACAAGAAGACCAAACATAGGGCACTTTATGTGAAACCTTTTAGTTAAGAAGTTGAGTGACTTAAATGTCTTTGGTCCATTACCACAAATCTGTCAGGAACTTAAAATCAGTGTATGGGAGGACAGCAATATGGAAGCCACACCACGTGTATTTCTGAGTCTGTAAGTTTGAAATGTTTTCTTTGTTTAAGTGTGCTGTAGGGTCAATCTGGGGTTGATAAACAAACATTCTTTCTAAAAGTTCTGTCTCATGTCGAGCTAATGCACTGTTCAATGTCAAGACCGGTCAAGACTAATGCATTGCTAGCCCTAATGCATCGCTAGATTTCTTACCCCAACCAACGCCCAGATTAGTCCTATAAGAAGAGACAGGTGTGGGTACGCCATATTCAGATCTTACGCTCAAGACTCAGAGGGCGAAGCTCTGCTTCACTGCAGTTAGGAGTTTACTTGGGTCTTGTACCCTCTGTTTGTAATTTCTACCAACTGATCTTTGGACTTTAGTATTTGCAAATATATTCTCAGCAATCAAGGAGACCTAGACTTCTTTGCTGACCCACGTCATAACTATCCTGAAGGATCGCCTCCGTCATCACCACAGCTAGCAACTTTACCATCAACTGGTGATGACGTGGCCTTACATTACATCTGAATGCTTGCCGAAACTTTACATTAACATTCATATCTAGTTAGAACGATCGAAAATATATTGTCACATGTATTAGTGACTTGTAGACGGGATCTGGATTGGTGTATAGATTTAGTGGACACTCATAAGTGGTAACTACAATTAATTATAACACTCTTAGGATTACTGTAATTATAACATATAAATAATATCTTCAACGTCTGCTTACTAGCCCATTCTTAGTCTGTATCTCAGCCTCAGCTGGCCTTAAGAGAACTGGAGATAGAACACAGGGTACAACAGCTCATTCCATTGTTATTCGCCGTTGCCATAAAAAAATGTTTCAGCTCGCCTTTGTAACTCAAACTTAGTGTCTACTTAGTCGTTGGTCATCAACGGACTGTTCCAGCTGGTCTTCCCGGAAACCTGACTTTACTATTCCGGCTTTCAGGCGTCATGTCCCAATATGTTAGTTACTGTACTTTAGCGCTTACAGCTACACAGCCGCATTTAGAAACAACAGTATATATAAATATACAAGTAACTATTGTGATAATTATTGTAATCCTGCTACAACAACGTTTAAACATCAGCCGGAACTCCGGTTATCATGATTGAGAATTTTAATGGTTTTCTCCATCCCCCCACCCCCCAGACAAAATCTGGGATTGTTCTTCTATTAGGCCATGACCGTTTCCTTCGAAATCCTTACCAATTCATCAGGGACACTCGGTAGCGTAGTTAGTTGAGGCACTTTGCTACAAGCCGCAAGGTTACAGGTTCGATTCCCGATGAGGTCATTTGATTTTTCAATTGGCCTAATCCTTCCAGCCACATTATGACCCTGGGGTCGACTCAGCCTCTAAGAGAAATGAGTACCAGGAATCTTCCTGTGGGTAAGGGGCGGCCGGCGCGTAAGGCTGACATCCTCACCCCTATCTGTGAACCGACTGTTAGAAGATATGGGAGCCTTGATGTCTCACAACCCTACGGGTCTTCACGGTCTGTTACTGGGATAACTTTAACTTTACGTTCCAATTCACCATTCACCAATCGTAACACAAGAATCGCAGACCCCGCCGTCCCAGTTACAGGACGAGCTGTACGCACACATTGCTATGTGCACATCGAAAGTGGCATGCAGTCTTCGATTGTATTCTCATCTGTGCACACGTCTCCTATGTGGCTTGTTCCCTTGTGGCCTTTCGCTTTTCAGACTAATATTTCTTTCATAATCATCGCCCCTTACTTGCATGCTACATGTTCCGCCATCCAATCTTTCTGATTTAATCATCATGATGATTCTTGGTGAAGATTACAAATTATTTTTAATCGCTTTATGATTCACTTTTATGTAGTCTTCTGTTGCTTCCTCTATATGCAAACGATAACAATTGTGTATATTACAAATAAGAATTTTTGAACGTGAATTCCACTAGCCTTTGTATAAAGTAGCTGGGGGGGTCAAAATATTTCAATCGATTTGACAATGGAAAATAATAAAACTCTTTTAGCAAGGAATTTAAAATCTGAAACGGTAGGCCTGTACAAGAGCCGTAATTGCTTTGTATGAAAAATGCTATCTTTTGGCATAAATGGTCGAATAATCCGTTGAAACTCAATCGACGTTTCGGAGGATCATGTAGCCTCCATCTTTAGGATCGAAGAACAAGCCAAGAAAGAAACAAGAGCTTACTATCCACTTCACGCTGCTTTCTTGCTTGTCTCATTCATCGACCCTGAATATGGAGTCGATATGTTCCTCTGAAACGTCGGTTCACATTCAACGGACTGCGGGGCTTTATGACTCAGAAGATAGAAACCTTCATGACGTCTGCTGTGAAGACCATAAATCCCATACAGTAGTGTGTATATTTAAAATTACAAAAATTGCAAAGAATCTGACATCGAGTTAATATTTCGAAAAGGAATGGAAACTAGCCTTTACTACATCGTGTTATGTCTCGCATACTTGTCCAATTATTTGTATATCCATCCCTCCCCATTAACCCAAAAGAAAGGATCTTGTTAATATTCATGATTGTATGCAGTAAATTCTTCCGACTATTCCAGTACTGACACAGGGGCTACAATATATTCCTCGCAGTCACAGTGATTCTGTTGCTGCTACTCCTGCCTTTGCCCCTCTATTTGCAGTTTATTTGTCTAGTAAAAGTAAACGTTATCCCTGTAACAGGCCATGAAGGCTCTTAGGGTTGTGAGACGTTGTGGCCCCCACATCTAGACAATCGGCTCACAAATGGCTTTAAGGTTGACAGCCTTAGGCGCCGGCCGCCCTTTACCCCCTCCCAAGAAGATTCTAGGTTTTCATTTATGTTATTGGGTTCTGTACTCACTGTTTATATGAATGTATGAGGGGTAGGCCTTCTCGGCCCTTGCACCGCGACGTACAGTGGTCTATTGTGCGTTACTATTTATTTACTACATTGTCAGATTAGCGTAAGAAGTTGCTGCTTTGCCTGACAATGCAATATATAGCGCCGTATATAATATGCAATCTAAAGCCACAAAGCAAAATCGCAACAGGGGCCGTATCAGAGATTTGTATTAGCCCAAATTGTATAATTTAGAAACGGGAGTGGTAAAATATGTTTACACACATGAACAGTACCGGCTTAAATACTGATATATGGGCTCATCGTGTATTATCATACATTTATATATTTGATTTATAGTCCATTATATGTATACAGTGGCCGTCTTGTAGTGCACTCAATTTCACCTGTCACTTCACAATACAANAACCATTCATAAAGGAGAAAACAACGCTGCCCGGACCTCTAAGGACGGCAATATCACCCTAATCTCTCGTTAATAGAAGAGGCACGAAGACACGAACCTTACCGGTTTGAGATTTTAAATATTAAGAATTTAAATAATTTTTAAATCTACCAGATTTTATCTTAATTAAAATATGTATACAAAATTTTTATTCAACTTGATGTACTATGATCAATGCAATAGTAATTTCCTCAACATGTTGTTATGCCTTCTGAAGATGGTCCTAGCTGACCGAAACATGTAAAGGCAGTCACATAAATATACAGTTGAGTAACACTGGACGGTGTTTCCAAATCGTTCTATAATATTTAACTAAATAAAGTTAAATATATGTGTATACGTTGTGATTTGTTTCAGCGGCTTAGAGTTTAATTAGAGCTTTGCTTCCAGCTCAGAATGCGAATTGTACCTCATCCAGTACGGGATTAATTTGTTAGGATACGGCCAGTACATAGGGTTATGGACAAATCAGTCTTGTGACATTGTAACTGTATATATGTAAATTAAATTTTGCCAAGGTGAGATGGTCCAAGTTATCCTGGTAACATATATTACGAGTTATTTTTTACAGTCAGAAATATCAAGCTGGCGAATGACCGAAATTTTGGGAAATATATGCCAAAATATTGTCACTACAGTATCCTACAGTGTCCGAGTATCTGTGAATTTTGGCCGCGCCATAGCTCACGCGGTTAGTCGCTGGCTTCCCACCGCGGCGGCCCGGGTGCGATCCCGGGTCAGGTCAATTTGTGGAATTTGTGGTGGACAAAGTGGCGCTGGGGCAGGTTTTCTCCGAGTACTTCGGTTTCCCCTGTCAATCTTCATTCCACCAATTGCTCCACAATCACCCTCACCTATCATCTGGGGCTGGTACAACAGGCCAGAAGTGGCCGCAGTACAAGGGACTTAGTCCCAACCCACTAGCAATAAAAAAGAATTTGTAAATTTTCAGAATTACTTGAACTTCCCTTCTCCGTTTTCAAAACATGAAACAAGAAAATCTCTCAAGAATCAATGTGTGGTGTGGAGGTGTGGACTTGTGAACACGATAGTCTTCCTTCCGTTTCTATAGAAGGCGGAGAGAGCTGTCACTAGCTAGGCAACCGTTAGCTTCTCTCAGGAAAGACTATGACATATGACTTTAGTAGGTGAACACGACTACATGGCCAGAGAGACCAAAATACTTACTTTTATTTGTGTTTGTTTGAATTCATGCACAGAAGAAACTGGGTGCATGCACGCTCTGTGATCTAGTCTGTTACATCTTCCTCCTAACTGAAGATATCTAGCCGCGCTACAAGTACTCGTATCAGGGCCCGGATTTTGATGACATGTCATCTTTTTTCCTTTCTATCCTATGCGATACTCTTAAATAAATAAATTTTTCTTCATATGTTTTCTGAAATGTGAATAATATGGAAGCAAAGTGTTACAAATATAAATCACTCCGTCCAGTGTGACCTGTAAGTTTATTACTACATGAAAACTTAACACCCTTACATGTTTCGGTCTCTGCGGACCATCTTTAGAGGGCAAACATCGCTACAAATAGGAAACCACCATCACATTAGTTGTTTAAGCGTAAAGTACGTACACTTATATGCTACAATGCATAGTACACAAAATAGAACATTTCACAAACACAGCAGTTTCCTGGGAATGTAAAGTTTTTAAAAAATTATTTAAAATTTCTTGATGCTAGTTAAAAATTTTGCATTGTCAATAATTAAAATTTTAATTATTGACAATATTTTGGGACAAAACAGACTACTGAAAAAATAAAAAAATAATAAGTAAATAAAAACTGAAAAATAATTATAGCTCACTCAGTATAGTGATTAGACTGTGGGATGGACGACCAGGGGGTCGGGGTTCGATTCCAGGCAATATCAGAATCATTTCTCTTCTCCATAGCATCTAGTCCGGCTCCCTGACGCATACAACTTCCTACACGGTGGGTACTGCGGGCTTTTCTTTCTGGGGGTGAAATCTGAAATCCGACCACTCACTTCCTTCTGCTGCCGAGGTTAAGAATACTGGAATTATATTTTCACTTCGCTATATATCTTCTTTGTGTAGTAATTAACTAAGCAGAGGAGAAATTAACCGTTACAGTTGAACTACACACACTTACGTGCTTGAGTTTCTGACAAGATTTTGATATCGGGTAAAAGTGTAATAAACTGTACAGCATTTTTCATATTAATTTAGGCTATCTGCACTGAAAGGGAAAACGTCTGAAATGAAAAGCATGTTCATCAGTTATAAGCAGGTTCTAGATATTAAAATACTGTCACTTAGCATGTGTGAGCATTGGCGGGGTTTGTACTGGTGAATGGATTTACTGAATGATTACGCACATGACTCGGAACTATAAGAAATTACAGCACCACAGCTCATTTTCACAATTCACAAATCACCATAGCGCACGTTAAGCCCTTTACAGCCTGATCTGTCTTCGTCAACCGTTCCCTGGCAGCAGCTTCTAACAGTGGAGATTCTTCAGCTTCGAGCGCTCAGGTCCTATTTTCACAACCTCCTGTACAGAACTCTCTCTGAACTTCGTCTCTTACTTATAACATCTCTGCACGGACCACATACAAAACTCCCGTTTCCGGCAGTAACTCCGTTGTTTCGTTTGTATTCGTTGCTGCGGGAACGTGTTTACTGAGCCGTTGCCCAGAAAGGTCGTTGTTTACAGACGCGCCTCTTAGCAAAGGATCTATACGCCACAATATGTTATCACTTCCAGAGGAAAAGAGAGAACCAGAAAGAAAGCCCATTATAAAATTGGGGACATGCTAGCTGCTACGCGCTGGGCGCGAACGGTTGCAGAAAAAAAGGAGCCTGTTTTAAATCAGGCAGACGCAGCGTCCGTTGCAAGCTAAGTGCGTGCGTGTGTGTTTCCTTTCTCAATAAACTTCAGTGTTGATCTCTAACTTGTCCAATACAACGCCTCTCACGAATAAACACTAGCAAAACTAGCACTGAGCGGCAGTAATCAGTTCAGAAACCAGTCGTGTTGTTGCAATAAAAAGGATAATTTATTTACAAATTCTTGACAAGTTACATCATCTGTAAACTACAGTCGGCTATTGACATCTTAGATATTTGTTCACTGAAGAGCACGAACTCCAGACAGCAGTTTTTTAGAAGCTAATGTTAGCTCAACTGATCACGAAATTTCTCGCCTTTTCTGGAGTCCTAAGGTTTATTACCGTATAGAACAAATTAAATAATAACTCATCATGGAGCAGTAAATTGCTGATGGCTCTCGCCAGCATATTCATTTTTGGTTTGGGCCCCGTCGGGACTCATGACCAATTTCTTTTTCTTTTTTTTTTCGGGGTAGCAAGCAGATACCCAGAAGATAGAACTCTTCATAATTTTGCCTCTCCTCTGGTGACGTTTTGCAACCGCATATCGTCGCTTGAACGGGCATACGTTGCAAGTCGTCACGATATAAGCCAATAGGTTAACGAGAGTAAAACCTTTAAATTGTTGAATACTTATTGACAGCAGGAGGCACGAGGTAGCGTAGTTGGTTGAAGCTCTATGCTATAGGCAGGAAGGTTGCAGGTTGAATTCCCGATGATGTTACTGGATTTCTTTCAGTTGACCTAATCCTTCCAGCCGCACTATAACCCTGGGGTCGACTCAGCCTCTAACAGAAACGAGTACCAGATAACTTCCTGAAGGCAAATTTGCGGCCGGCACGTAATACTGGCACATTCACAGCCATCTGTATGCAGATTGAAAAAACGTGGCTACCTCAACGTCTCACAACTCTATGGGCCTCCACGGCCTCTTACAGGATACCTTTACATATTTCTTTTCTTTACTTACTATAGCTTCAGTAATACCAGCGGCCAGCTAGTTTAATGTTTCACAATACAGTGCTCGTTTGCAAAGTGTGTCTGTACGAAACGGTCGCAAACAGCGAAAACCTAGATGGGAAGATATTGTTAAAATGTGTCTTTAGAAAATAGGGTGTGAAGATGTGGATTTGATCAACATGGCTCATGATAGGTTCCAAGCACAGTACTAAGCTTTCCTTTGTATCTGAGCGACTATCAACTTCTCAAGAAGCGCTCCGCTACATGACGTTACCAGTATGTATTCTGCTCGTACAAAGCAGATTCTATTGTACCAGAGCGGCGAAGGAGAAGAATTCAGACTGTGACCTTGAGCCCACCATTAATTATAAACAGCCGTGCCATAACGCCATTCAAGGAACATCAGAACACGTACACGACTTGCCGTGCAGACATACACACCCCACATGAATGCCAATTCGCCACGTCTGATGACCTTCCACACTGCCACAAGGTCGCACTTAGAAACTTTTATCTGCCGAAACAGCGGCCGTACGTAAACTGAGGCTCCTTAAGAAGAGCATAAAATGAAAGAAAATTTGTCCTTGGGCTTAATTAATTGAGCACCGCGCCATGAATACGTATGGGGGAGTGGAGTTACGACTCCATTCTTTTCATGTCTCGATATCGTGGGTGAGTGGTCACTTTTAAGTCCCGGAGAAAGAACCCCCATTGACTATTGGATAGCATATTGCGTGGGCCCCAGAACCAGCCTGAAGGCGATGACAAAGAAATACATTTCTGCTGCAGCCAGGAATCGAACCTGTAATTAAGTCACTATAATATATGAGCTATCCGGCTGCCTCCAGGTCATCAGTATTATCACGTGTGTTAGTGACTGCAGACGGGGTTTGGATTGGTGAATAGATTTACTAATCACTAATAGATGGTAACTACAAATAACTAAAACATTATTGCTCTTTTCCACAATACAAATCAGTAGGACACGCCAAGTCTTCTTAGCCTTCACTAGTCGTATCCTGGCAACGAATTTATAACAGTCTCACTGCAACTACAGCACATATAAATTCTTCAAATCATACAAGGGATTTAGTCCCACCCCACTTGCAATAAAAAAATATATTATTTATTTTTATTAAGTGATGAAGGAATCTGTCAGAGATTTAGAACATGTTCTTTGTGCTTGGACAGAGGGCATATGCCTTGGCTTACAATCAGTTTGAGTGACCGATGTGAAACAAAGGATGAGGGAGACCAGTTAATATTTCTCTGGAGACAGGATTCTGCATCCTTTGACGTTGATGGCTGTCAAATTGTCGTTGGAAGGGTGTAGCCAAACTTGCTGACAGCAGAAAATTCATGTGCGAAGATTCAGTTGTGTTTCTAAGAACTATTTTTGTTCACCGTTGTTACGTGACTGGTTTACTCAGATTTCATAATGACTCTGGCTGGTTAAGAGAAGCCAATTGAAGACCAATTCTTACGTGGGAGAGGAACGTTGTCAATCCAAATCCTTCTGGGAATTAAGCGGCGCTCTTTCAGGATACTTTGTCTTCAAACACTTCAAGTCTTCATTTCGTCGGATCTGGACGTAATTTGGCTACGATTTGCAAAATTTCTAAATTAATAATCTATTTTTTTTTATTTATAGGGTGAGATGAGACTGGATTCACTTGGTACGCCGGTCACTAACAGTCCTATTGTACTAGTCCCGGATGATAGATGAGTATAGAGCATTGGGTAGAATAAGAATTGACAGGGGAAACAACAGTACTCTGAGAAAACATGTCGTATTACCAATTCTTCCCCACAAATCACACATAATCTGACCTTGCATCGAACAGAGGCCGTCGCGGTGGGAAGCCGGCGAATGACCAACTGAGCTGTGGCACTTCGTAATTAAAGACTTAAGTCACTATTTAGATGTTACAATGTTTAACCTTCAACAGAGGTAAACTGAAAATTTTCTGGAATTCTAACTTAAAAAAATTGCATTCTAGGTACTACTGAAACTTCGAAATAATATTAGTAGTTGAATATTACTCCTTGCATGAGCAAATAAATTTGCGTAACTTGTGAATTTATTTATTGCAAATAAGCAAGTTAATCAACAGACAGTGAAGTGAGCATTGGCGGAATAGCTTTGAAGCTAGTTTTCCGGGTGCATCATTTATTTGTTGCTACACGAACTTGGGTGGAGACAAATGGCCCAACAAAGTTAACAATCTAGATTCAACATTAGTTGTATAAGGAAAATTATTTCTTTCTTTGTAATTACGATTTCTGGCACCGAAACTGACACAATCCGATAGACCATCATTTCGACAAGTCCCGTTATTAAGAAGAAAACATTAGAAAGCCTGGCAGTGGTAGGACGCATACAATCGTTTCCCGAATTTAGCTTCTGTTAATTTCTTGGTAGCCGAGATAGAACATTCGGTACAGTGACTGGCTACATGCTGGACGAAAGAGGGGTCGGAGTTCCAGTCCCAGTAGGATTAAGAATTTTCACTTCTCTATGTTGTCCAGACCGCTACTGGGGCTTACCCAGCCTCCTATCCAATGGGTAATAGGGGCTCTCTCCCCGGGAGTAAAGCGGCCAGGGCGTGAAGCTGGACCACTCCTTTCCAACTAATGTTGAGGTCAAGAAAACGTGGGTAAAAACCATGATATGTATACAGCGG
Organism: Cryptotermes secundus; assembly: GCF_002891405.2. Taxonomy (NCBI): domain Eukaryota; kingdom Metazoa; phylum Arthropoda; class Insecta; order Blattodea; family Kalotermitidae; genus Cryptotermes; species Cryptotermes secundus. Next base: position 112,512 of record NW_019739602.1, read on the forward strand.
CCGTCTTGTAGTGCACTCAATCTCACCTGTTACTTCACGACATGTTTCGGCAACATAGTGCCATCATCAGGTTGCCGAAACATGTCGTGAAGTAACAGGTGAGATTGAGTGCACTACAAGACGGCCGCTGTATACATATCATGGTTTTTACCCACGTTTTCTTGACCTCAACATTAGTTGGAAAGGNGTAAAAACATCAACTTCCACATACACGTACGATTCATGGCGTGGTGCTTAATAAGTTAAGCACAGGGACAGTGTTATCTCTTTTACCTTAATTAATTTCTTGGTTCCAGAAGTAAACACAGAGAAAACTTAGTATATATTGCAGTCTCGTCACTAGAATTCAGGGCAAAATAATAACATATAGACAGATAATAGAGCCTTTGACAATGTGGCACAGTTCAAACATTTTGGAACAACAGTAACAGACAAAATTTTGAATCAAGAGGAAATTAAGAGGGGATTGATTTCTCGTAATGTTTGCTAGCATTCAGTCCAGAACCTTTTGTCTTCCGCCTGCTGTCTGAAAACATAAAAATGAAAATATACAGAACTATAATTTTGCCTGTGGTTATGTATGGGTGCGAAACTTGGTCTCTGACATTAAGGTGGGAACATAAGACTGAAGATGTTACAGAGCATGGTATTAAGGGGAAAATTTGGACCGTAGAGGACTCAAGTGACACGAGGATGGAGAAAACTGCATACTTGTACTCTTCTCGAAGTACAAGTATAATTAGAATGATGAAGTAAAGGAGAATGAGATTGGCAGGGGATATAGCACGAATAGGTAGAAAAATGTTTATGGTATTTTCGTGGGAAAGCCAAAAGGAAAGAGACAACTAGGAAGACCTGGAGGTAGATGTGAAAGATCTTAGAGAGATAGGATGGGATGGTATGGATTGGATTGATCTCGTTCAGGCCAGCGACCAGTGGAGGGCTCTTGTGAACATGAAAAGGAACATTCGGGTTCCATGAAATTTTGGAAAATTCTTGAATAGCTGAGCAACTGATGGCTTCTCAAGAAGGGCTCAGTTCCATGAAGTTAGTTACCTGTTAGTTTCTTGGTGAATATGAGTTCGAGTTTCTTGTTCCCAAATTATGTACACGTATACCTGAACTACTGTCGCAATTGCCTGTCTTTACTTTCCGATTTTATCATGAATTCTGGTGACAGGATAACAAAACATAAATCAGTTGTCTCTGCCTTTACTTTCTGACCAAGATCCTTATTAGCGTCTCACAGATGATCTGTGTTTCTTGATGCTTTTATAAATTTTTGCCCAATAAAATAACATCGTCCGTATGTAAATAATAAAATTTGTGAAGCTGTTTTTAATATTTAGTTCTTATGGATTAGTGGACGAACAAAAAGATCGGAACATACTTATTAAACACCATAAATATAAACATTATTCCTAGCTCACTACATACATACATACATACATAAACACATACACACATACATATATAAACACATACACACACATACATACATACATAAACACATACATACATAAACACATACACACATACATACATACATAAACACATACACACATACATAAACACATAATACATACATACATAAACACATACATACATACATACATAAACACATACAGACATACGATACATATATATACAGAGAGGCCCAAAAATATATACGCCCCGTTCCGCTTCCGTTTCATTTGACTGTTATGCTATTCGATAAAGTGGCTCTGACATTCATGTGACTAGACCCATCTTTTGGGAGAATGTAACGCTATACACCATACACTACATTTCGGTTCAACTTTATGTTTGTTCTCCTAGATAACCTCTATTAAATTGTGTATGCATTGTTTTGTGTCCCTCTGTATTTTATATATATATATATATATATATATGCAGAGCAGTTTACCTTGTGAAGTGAATTCTTTTACGAATAAGAATAAATATATCACATGAAGTGGCAAGAATTAGAACCCGTAACCTCAGACATAAGACCGACAGGAAGCTGGTCTGGCCTCCACATTAGCGTCCTGGATAGTACAGGAAGCTGACCTTGCCCGAAAGTTGTGGCCATATATTATGAACGTGGGCTGTTATGTGAAAGGCCAAACATGTGGAACGATACTGCGTGAATAAACCTTGCAGCAGTTCAATAGATGTTATCATGTCACACCTTGGGCCGCGCCATAGCTCAAGCGGTTAGTCGCTGGCTTCCCGATCCATGGTCTGGTCAAGTGGGATTTGTGGTGGACAAAGTGACGCTGGGGCAGGTTTTCTCCGAGTACTTCGGTTTCCCCTGCCAATCTTCATTCCACCAATTGCTCCACAATCATCCTCACCTATCATCTGGGGCTGGTACAATAGGCCAGAGGTGGCCGCAGTACAAGGGATTTAGTCCCACCCCACTAGCAATAAAAAATCTTCCTGGGGATAAAGGACGACCAGTGCATAAGGCTAACAACCTCACGTCCACGTGTGAGCTGATTGTCTAGAAAATGTGGGAGCCTCAGTTGTCTGACAGCCCTGTGCGCCTCCATGGCCTATTACAGCGATACCTTTACCTTCCTTTCTCATTATTTTTACATGAGTCACAAGAACAAATGCACTGAGTAACAAGTTGTTTGAAGAATGTAGCATTAAGAGCTCAATCGAACCGTCAGATAGCCGTGAACAGCCCTGAAAAGTAATCCTCACCTTCAGCGGATAAGGTCAGAGTCTCGAAACAAAGCCATGACACACAGTATCTACAGTAATGAGGCAGTCGTATAAGTGATGATGTATAATTCACATCGTAATAATCTCAAGTCGCATTTGAACTCTATCATAGGCTTATCATTTATTGAATGCATATATCATAATGACATTAGGTACCTTGTTTCCGGTACGTCTTCCCCAGCGCAATGCATTCATTTCCTGTCATACTAAACGAGCGTGGAATTGAGATTTTAGGTACATACGTGAAAACGTGGCATGCAGACCCGTTTCTAGGCAACGACCGCGAAGTAAGCCATTATACATCGGCCGTTATATAGTTGTTTATTTCGCGGTCGTTGCCTAGCAATGGGTCTACATGTAAGATTTGAGGCTTTCACAGCGGTGACTATGAAGACGTTTCGGAGGAACGTCGGTTAACACCACATATACACGGTGCCAAATCCCAGAAGACTGCTTTCTTCAATGGGTCTACATACCACATTATTAAGACTACGGTATTCTATGCCTGAAGATTGAGGCAGAACGTTCCTCCGAAAAGTGTGCCGATCTACACGGTGTCATATCCAAGAAAGCCCTAATCTTAAGGAGTGAAGGGTGCATAATAAAATCGCCAATATCAACTCTGCTGAATCAACTTCTAAAGGAAAGCTGACCACTCACCTGCAACTAGTGCTGAGGTCAAGAATACATAGCTCTATACATGCACTCCTCCATATGTCTTCATGGCGGAGTGCTTAACTAATTGAGCACAGGGACAACTTTACATTTGCATGCAGGTCTACATTTCGTGCCAGCGATTTTCAGCTGCTCTGCCGCGGTACATTGGTGTGACGCGAAGAGTCCACAGGTGTGCCGCTTGGGGGGAATGTCGAAAATGAACGAGAAACAAATGAGGAATAAAAAAAAAACATAAAAATCCAAGAAACATTATTTTTGAAAATAACACAATGATTAGAATTTCAGCTATTGAACTTTCAAACTCAATCTTATTACTCATTTTTTAATGATTAATTTCTCCATAAAAATTGATGCTGCGCCTTGACAATTTTAGCGCTTCGTTTGGTGTGCCATGAGTTGAAAAGGGTTGAAAAACTCTGCCATATGCAGTATTCACATCATATGCAAGTTCATCGGTAACAGGTGTTTCTTTATCTGCCTATTGCATAGCAACGGCTGTACTCATTACAATAGCATCCTGATATTATGTAAGTCTATGGTAATAGGACTTCGAAACTAATGCATTTCTAGTTACGGTTTCTGTTTTTATTTAATTTGCTTCACAGTGTTAGGCGTCGTATTTTCAGGCCCAATATCCGAATTTCCTCCCTGAGAGAGATCATTTCGTCTCAGTACCTCCATATGCCAGGACTTCTCCACACTCATTTATGATCCCCAGTTCATAATCATTCTCTTATAACTCAACTAGAGCTACAAAACTCCTTCAGTTGATACATAGTCGTTAAATAACTAATACGTTGTAGTACTAATTCAGGATTTGAATGGCTAGGAGCAGTTATATTTTCTGGGATGTAACGATTCGTGGTCCGTTGAATTTCAACTGACGTCTCCTTCATCTTCAGGGTAGAAGAATAAGCCAAGCAGACACCAGCATGATGCAGATAGAAAGCAGAGCTCTGCTTCATGCTGCTTTCTTGGTTGCTTCACTCTTCGACCATGAAAATGGAGGCGACATATTCTTCCGACACGTCTCTTGACTTCCAACGGACTACGCGGTGTTACATCCCAGAAGATGCAGTTCTCTGTACCTATGATCTCCAGAAATGTTTCAAATAGATCTGTTATTAATACACTGAAAAGTATGGACTGCTTTAGAACTACCATGCTCGATTGTAAGAAATAGATTTTACTCTTCACTTTTTAAATATGGCTCCGAGGGATGGGCATTATAGAAGAGTAATTACATATAAGCACTGGATGCCTTATTTATCGAGAGATGAGACTTACAATGCTCGTTCTTACTCTGAAGAAAAAAAAAACGAAATAGCGATGACGGGAATCTTGACGGCTTTCAGTTTCTTCATCATAGTACTATTAACACAGAATTGCTAATGGACAATAGAAGCAGTCTGGAATTTGCTGTCTAAGTACTGTAATAACAATCTTCCTTTATCCGGTTGAGGCTATCGCATCATCATGTCATTTAATGGAAGATTTTCTAAATTAAATTCGATGGCTTTTGATTTTACAATCAATACATTACATATAAATATGTTACAAAACAATCTGCATATAGCCTACATACTTTCTACCTACCGCATGTATAATACATTCTAAACCGCCTCCTTTTAAGAAGCCTGATAATTAAATAACAAGACTCTACTCCAACACACTCTTAAATTATATTCCAAACTGCAGTGGTGCCCTTCAGAGTAGTTTCCCCGCGGAAATTATAAAAGAATATCAGCATTATTTCTGTCAAAGCACTTCCAAAAGCAAATCTCTTGCAAGTTGCTCAGAACGGACTTCGTAACATTCTGAATCTCATCCACGGTTTCAAAATATGTTCATCTGAGGTACTTCTTCATGGTAAGGAAGAAAAAGGAGTCACATGAAGTGAGATCTGGCGAATAAGCTGAGTTTTCCAGGAACACGGTTGATTTTTCTTTTTTTTTTTTTACATCTTTTATTTACATATTACACGGGTCTATTCTAACGGGGCAACTCCTCATAGATATCATCTCCACATGCCTGTCCTTCCTCCTCACCACCAGATGAACCGGAGCTATCATCAGAACTGTCATCACTATCACCGCCAACATGGAAGACGTCCAAAAGGCCTTCCCATGCCAATAATTGTTGCTCAATGTTCCTTACATGTTGACACCTACGTTGCCATTCTTCTGCAGTTGTGGAAGCCAATTTTTGCTCTGCCAGTTTAATAACGTCATCCATCTTAAATGTGGTATTGTTTTGAGCAACCCAATTTTTTACGGTGGCCCATATTAACTCAATTGTGTTGAGTTCTGGGTGATACGGAAGGAGTCGTAAAATTTTGTGATTGTGTTCTGCAAAGATTCCATCTACTTTATAGGAAAGGTCTTTCAGTTTGAGTGGTAAGATCGTATTATATATGTCTGGATTCCGCAATGATGAAAAATCAGTGTTATTGAAGGTAATAGGTGGATGGTGATATTTTAGCCAGGATATCATAACACCTCTCTTTGAATTTGAGTTAGGGGCTCTGTTTAGTTGTACATTATGGTAGGGAGCTTTATCAATGACAAGAACAGAATTTGGGGGAAGGTTAGGAATAAGTCGCTCCTTTAACCATTTTTCATAATTGGTGCATTTCATGTCACTGTGGTAGTCTCCTGTTTTTTGGTGGTATTTGAGGCGGACATAGGCATTAGGGATGAAAACTTGCTCTCCCCCTGCATGGATAACAATGAGTCGCTGGCCTTTGGACACAGGGGAAAATAATCCCTGGATGGATCCATCACTCCATGCATATGGGGTGGTGTGCGATGAATGAATATAGGTTTCATCCATGTAGATGATTGGGCGGCCCTCTTCCCTATATTCCTCAATTTGCCGCAAATCTGTATTCGTCATATATGTCGATGAATTCTAAATAATACAACTTTTCAGGATTCATCCTACGGCGCACTCAAACACGCGAATTACGCCAATCCTCTTTTATGTGAGCATTCTTCCTACATATATTTGTGTATCGTGTTCTGTGTTGTGTTTTGCTCCTGTTACTGCATGCGTTGTACTGCTGGATGTGTGTGTCGTTTTAGTCATTTTAGAATGAAGACATCATGGCATGCAGTGCAATAATTTAACGTGCATAAAGACACCTGAAGATGGCACATTAGTGCTGAAACATGTAGTGTGGAAGTGAAGAATAAGGTGAAAAAGTGTATGCACTGTAAGACGGTTAGCATAAACCATGTACATGAATCAGTGTAACAGGACGCTAAAATATAACATGATTACTGACGTTTCGGGGGAACCTGCTGCCTCAACCTGCAGCGCAGAAGAGTTGAAGACGACAGCAGTTTCCTTCGAAATGTCAATAACCACTTTCGGATTTTCAGGGTATGTACCGAAAACCAAAAGTTCATAATCTGAACTCCCATCTTTCTGTCCATTCCTGCCATGACTGAACGTTTTCATGAAAAATATGTCTGCTTGTGTCCTTTGCCAATAATATATTAACCTTAGAGAATATTAGGTTTGAATGTTGGTCGATAATGGGCAGTAACGCCCTTGTCATTATGTAAGAGTGGTTAAGTCTTCTTAAAATATGTTAATAGTGCCTCAGGTTATCAAGAAATTCATCGTCCTTTATGGAAGCCGCGGGTTTATTGCCTGTTCGCAACCCCCCCCCCCCCCCAAAATACACCTTTCTGCACACACACACACACCCCCCGCCGCAAACAGCATATNAGCCCCCCCCCCCAATAATTCCTATCTTGGGCCAGACAAATCCACTCCAATCCTAGTATAGTATTTGCGTGAGATCCATTTTAACATTATCTCTCCATATACGCCTAAACATATATGAGTATTTCACAAGTTCTCTTCCGTCCACATTGCTTATTCATTTCTGTTTTCGTTTGTAGTGTGGTTATATGAAAATGCAAGCTTATCTTTCTGCTCCTTGCATTTCAAATTTTATATTTCGAAATCTAACAAACATACTCTTATCGTGAATTCCTGCTGCTCTTCTGTATCTGGCAGAACATCTTTTGTGCTTTCCTAAAAGTGGAAATTTTCGACTTCAAAGATAAATTCTTAAGCACATAAATTAAGTGCGAGTATAAACAGGACGAGGGTAGTCCACGTGCTGGAGTTAAACGATCCTTAGGCATAACAAACACTTCCTTCAAACTCGGCGACTTTAATGGAGAGGTAATACTTGTATCCATCATTGGGTTTGTACCGGTAGACAGAGCGCGGCATTCATGTATAAACTGTAACAGTCAGGTGAATGACTCTGGTTTCCATTAACCAAGTTAGAACCTATTTGATGAGAAGAATCTTGCACGAAATTGTCCCCGAAGTGGTCTAGGCTTTTGAACTAAAATTCTATATATTTTTTTTCTATCTCTCTCTCTTGTATGCTACATGCCTCGCCCCTCTGATCGCCCTATATTTGTTCACTCTAATATAGTATTTGCGAAAAGCACAAACTATGAAACTCCTCGTTACATAATTGTCTCAGTTCTCCTCCTGCTTCCTCCCTCGCAAGTCCAAGTGTTCCAGTTCTCATATCTGAAAATGCATATAACCGATATTTGAAGTGACAATCCCGTGATTTTATGGTATGTACGTTAGTGTAACAGTGAAAAAGCAGTTCTGATGTCTATAACATGAATACTAGACAAAAATATAACTTCCACCTACCCTCATCAACTTTATCAGTATATCAAAAAGGAGTCTACTTTACTGGCATAAAAGTGTTCAACAATCTGCCACAAAGTATTAAAAACTTGGGCAATGATACTAAAAAGTTTAAATCAGAGTTAAAGAATTATCTACATGCTCATTCCTTCTACTCTTTAGATGAATACTTCAATGTAAATAGAGAATGATGTAAAATTAAGTTATATTAATTTTTAAGCTAAAATTGCCTGTACTTATGTATGTAACCTTTTGACTTGTTCTGTATCCAAAGGTACTAACCTGCTTAGGATTTATAGAATGTAAATAAATTCAATTCAATTCAATTAGCTTCAGAGTGGTCCTTGGGTTTAGGTGGTGGATGGAGGGTAACAGAAAATCACCATAAAAGAAATTTAGCATGATATTAAATGTTACACAGGGCGTCTGAGTAGACGGATTTTTGGAACGCCTTAATGAACATTCGGGTTCTATGGAAGATGCAAAATTTGTTCAATAAGTGAGATATTATGGCTTCTCGAGAAGGTCTATAATTTTTATGACCGACATTTTGTTCCAGCTTTGTGTGGGCAAGAAGCACAGACTGAATGGGACGACAAGAAATCCCCGATTTCCTGCTTCTTCCAGCAACAAAGAAAATGAAGAGACAAGCAGCTCCTCAGAAGTCACAACAGGTAGGCGTTGCTTTAAGGTAAAGGTATTAAGGTAAAAAATATAGGTTTTATTTTCATTACATATCAGTAGGGCCGGAAGCCGGAGTAGCTCAGTAGGTATAGCCGGGTCCGATTCTCATTAGGGGCAAGAGGTTTTCCTCTCCTCCACAGTCCATCTCTGGGGCCCACCCAGCCTCTTATCCAATGAGAACCGGGGTAAAGCGGAAGGAGCGTTAAGCTGAATAATCTCGTCCATCTAGTGGCGAGCTCAGGTAATGGTGGAGCTATCCCTTCACTCCCCCATGCGTCTTCATTGCGTCGTACTTAAATAATTCATCACAGGGACAACTTTAAACTTTTTACCGACATTAGGACCTTAATATAGAAATGAAAAGGACATATAGTAAAATATACACTAATGTCTGTCAAGATGAACGAATTTTTAATTCATGAAACAATTGCAGAACATTAAATGAGGTACCATCTGAGCATTAACTCGAAGTCATTACAATCAGAAGCTACCCTAACTGTTTCCAGTGCCCAGATAATTGCCCAGATAGATGTTTGTGATGAATGAATAAATACGAGGGTCATACTGAAAGTCATGAGCAACAATTTTTTGTAAAGTAACATGCTTTATTATTGACAAACCAAATACACCACCTCAATCTACAGACCTTTCTTTATTTGTCCACGTAATCGCCACTTCTTTGTACACATTTCTCCCAGCGTTCTGGGAGTTTGAAAATTCCCCTTCTGTAAAATTCCGTTCCAGCCATCCGAAGACACTGAGGCACTGCTTTCTGAATTGCCTCCCTTGTCTCATAACTTTGTCCACACAGCTGATCCTTCATAAATCCGAAAGAATGGTAGTCGGAGGGTACCAGAGCAGGGCTATAGGAGGGGTGTGGAAGAACTTCCTATCTCATCTTTCCAATTGCTTCCAATGTGAGGCGAGCATTGCCATGCAGGATGATGATGTTTCGTCCCAGACGTTTATCGCGCAATGCACGATGGAGCTTGTGCAGCGTCTGGACATAACGAGCAGGATTGATGGTTTACCCAGGTTCCAGAAATTCGGCCAGAATAAACCCCTCTGCATCCCAGAAGACTGTCTCCATCACCTTCGCAGCTGATGGCGCTGTCTTTGCCTTCTTTTTTGATGGAGAATGCAAATGGTGCCATTCCATACTCTGCAGTTCCGTTTCGTTTCAGGCTCGAAATGGTGAAACCAGCTTTCGTCCCCTGTCACAATACAGAGCAAAAAATCATCGCCTTCGTGTCGATATCTCTGCAGAGGTTCTGAGGTGATGGCTTTTCGCAGACCTTTGTGGTCTTCGGTCAATAACCACAGGACCCAACGAGCACAAACTTTCCTATAGCCCAAGCTTTCAATCATCTCCTGTACTGCACTGTGCCCTATTCCAAGTTTTCGGGCCATTGTGTCCACAGTCACACGCCTGTCAGCTTGAATGATCTCATCCACTCTTTCCTTGTTGTGTTCAGTTGAGGCTGTTCGAGGATGACTGCTCCGAGGCTGATCTATGATGCTGGTGTTCCCATCTTTAAAATGTTTCACCCATCTTCGAACACTGTTCTCACCCATGCACACACTTCCATAAGCACGCTGAAGTCTCTGGTGAATTTCTGCAGCAGGGATTTCCTCTTTCACAAGAAATTCGATGACAGCACACTGGCAAAATGACATATCGTTGTCGGCCATTTTGTTAGGAGTGATACTGGTCACGTGATGCACACTATTGACATCACAAAACACTCAAGGTTAACACAACAGCTGGTTCACCTACCACCGTACTCTCTTTCGTCTGCTATTCCCAGGCTGCATGCAAAAAGTGTTGCTCATGACTTTCGGTACGAACTACGTACGTCTGTTATTTTGATTCACATAAGCTTGCCTCAAGTTTGAGAATTTTTGGGTGGTGATTTCGACATTCTGTGTTGTGACACTGTGTACCCTTTTAGGCGGATACCGATATTTCGGAAAAACATGCTGCCTCCATATTCAGGTTTGAAGTATGTAGGATGGAGAACCGATAGTGTTATATAGAAAGGTTCCAAAGAAGGTAGTCACTTGGGCCCATGGAGGGGGAGAAGAGATGGGGCCCGATTAGGGCAATAGGAACAGTGAGTGAACAGGCAAATTGTCCTTTGCAAGATCACATTATTTTAATGATACTGGCGAAGTATAAATCCAGTTATATGATTTTGTTGTAAGAATTCATCCAGTTGTCTTCACTTGCTCTAATACTGAGATTTTTGGTTTGAATTCCACTCAAAGCATAGATGTATGAGTTTCTCTGTTTTTTTTTTAATTTTGTGTAGGTAGCTGTCTTGCGATGGACCTTTCCTCCATCCAAGGAAGCCTACGAACTGTCCCTAAGACTCATAGTTTTAGATTAATTTCGAGTGAGAACAGACCAGAGCACCTAACCTGTCAAAGAGAATAAAAAGAAGAAGTTAATATCCATATAAACGTGAAATTTGTATCACAACTTTAAAAAGTCACTAAGAGTGGTTCACTTACTTAGTTGTGTTGCTTAAAGACGTTGCTGCTTTGCCTTTTTTTATTATTCCTCTCGCTCCCACTTTGGAGCATAGGGCTGATTTTCCAGTTTCATTTATCATTTTTTTTACAGACGGTAGGACTCCTTGGACGGGTGAACAGCTCGTATTAGGCCTCTACCTAAACACAGAACAACACACACATAGAATAAACGCATACACACACCAAACATCCATGCCTCGAGTAGGATTCAAACCAACGAACCTGGCTTCTGAGCAAGCATGTTGCACAAATGGGGTGAAAAGAGGAATGCATATAGGATATTGGTGGGAAAACCAGAAGGAAAACAGACCATTGGGAGGACCAAGGCATAGGTGGGTGAATATTAAAATGGATCTTAGAGAGACAGGATGGGATGGTATGGATTGGATTGATCTGGCTCAGGATAGGGACCAGTAGAGGGCTCTTGTGAACATGGTAATGAACCTTTGGGTTCCATAAAATACTGGGAAATTCTTGTGTAGCTGCAGATTTGGGTTTTCCTCAAGAAGGGCTCAGCTCCATAAGTAAATAATTAAGTGCGTGTCAGTTTTAGGGATGTGTTTAACAACCCACCACAGCGTTTCTCAATCAGTGAGACTTGACACTCAGCTGGGTGTGATGCGAGGGCTTTAAAATAACTTGCATTAATGATTAATACAACATTTACATAATTGTAAAAATGCACTTCTTGAAACAAGAAAATCATGACTGGTTGAGAATTGTTGGAACTACTGCATCTGCATTACATATTTACATGAAAAGTTGCTAACACCACATAAAACTTCCAGTGTAGACGGTGTATAAAACTGACAAACTTTCCACTTCATTGTAACAAACAGTTTAAAATGACACATCTTTCTTAAAGGGATTAGGGATATAGCAAAACTGGTTTATTTATAACAGCCATGACATAGGCCTATAATATAATGTAATGTAATATCATTTTTTGAAGTGTTTATGGACATGGTTATTCAGTTTGACATTTTTTTGGCCCAGCAGTGCCATGCACCAAATATATTTCCCCTGCATTGATTAACAAACTCATACATTCTGTAAAATATTTATTTTAAACAGTGTTCCTCTTCTAGCTTCATCTCCAAAGATAATTTTACATTCATCATGGTCTAGCTGGTCGAAATGTATACATTCCCGCAGACATCATCGCCAAAGACCTTATAGGTGTGGGAATACTGTCCGTAAGGTTAGTAGAACTTGTGTTTCCTGTTAGAAAATTATAATGGTCTGTGGAATGTTTAGGATAACATTAAACTGGGTTTCCTTAAAAATTTAGGCCTAAGAAAACTTTATATGCCATATTCATGCCAGCTCAATTTGTGATCTTATTCAATAATAGGTAGTTTAGTAATTAGAAATACTCTTAGAAATGAAGCTACACTCCTGTGATAGAGTATAGTGCTGCTTATGATTCCTGAAGCTACATATTGAAGAAATGTAATTTATATAACTTACATAACTTAAAGAGTCTTTGAATATTTTAATTTTAATTAATAAAAATGTTAAGTTGATATTCTAAATAAGTCTTTATAGCTGTAAAAGCTGTCACGACAGCATAGGCTGTAATTAATATGGATCCTCCTACCACAGCAAAAGTTTTGTACAGACAAGCAAAGTCCTGTCCTGATATTTCTTCTCAGTTACTTTAGTTTTACAATTGAGAGAGGGAAAATACACTTTTTTCCTTTTCTCTCTATTTTATTTCTTATTCCATTTTATTTGGCGTTAATGTAGGGGTATTATAAATAGAACACTTTTCTTGTGGAAAATAATGACTAATGAGGGCTAACTATGGCTGAGATCAGAAGCACAAACATCTTTTTTAACCTTGGAGGAAGAGGTCATTAGGGATACTTATGTTAAGAATATAATTGATATGGATCTAGATAAAATAGGTTGTGATCCTGTAAACTGGGTTAAATTTTCTCTGAAAAGGGACAGGCTCTTCTGAACACTGTAACGACCCTCTAGATCTCTAAAATGGGGGAGAATTTCTAGGCCCGTTATGCGACTGTCAGTACTTCTTAAAAGGCGCTCTCCTCCATCAAGTTAGTTACGATAAAACAAGGTATTAGAATTATTATTCAAGAAAAATAACGTTTTACACCATTTGTCTCAATGATCTTCAATTAGTTTACTGTGGTTCATTATCTTTTCTGCAGTTTCATATGGAAATGAAAACGTGCTTTGTCAGTCAATGAAACATTTGAAAGCTGTAGGATCTTTACCAACAAAGCCCTCTGAGCTGCTATAACTTTGGTAGAATATAAGAGGCATGTATTTGGGAGTTCCAGTTTTTGAATGGAAATTGACTCCTATAACAGTAGTTCATGTTTTGTCCCATTTCTTCCACCATATTCATGAATTAAACAGCAAAATAATCAGAACTGAAATCTACTGTCAGTAATAAAGCCCCACATGTATGATGATTCAAAATATAAATGTGAATCCTGTGTCTGGGTGATGACATGGTGTAGATGTTAGTTACGCTGAAGATGTATCAAAGATCCTTAGTATCTGCCGATACTAACCATTAAAGGTCTATTTTTATATTTCCCCCATCATTATTTAATACTCACTCAATGAAATGGAGCGGTTGTCACTGAATTTCAGATCTGTCTTATAAATTGAGCCAGTCACGGTAACTGAGTGGCCTAAGGCATGTACTGTCTTTGCTCGCTTGGAAGCCGGGGTCATGGGTTCGAATCCCAAACAAGGCATGGATGTTTGGTGTGTGTATGCATTTATTCTGTGTTTATGTCATCCTGCGTTTAGGCAGAGGTCTTGCAATGAGCTGATCACCCATCCAAGGACTCCTACTCTCTGTAAAAATAATCAGTGAAATTGAGAAATCAGCTCTATGCTCCAAAGTGAGAGTGAGAGAAAAAAAATTATAAATTGGTCTACGGCCACTGGGATGAAGTTCACCTTGAAGTCTCAGACCATAAAGATTCCCAAAGAGATGTATCATAGCACAGATAATCACTGGCTCCTCACTGCACAGGTTTTGGTTCAATCCCAGGGCAGTGTATGTGGAATATATGGTGGAAGAAGTACATTGGGGCTTTAGTTTTCATGTACCAATTATCCAATTTTCTAGTTTCTTATCTGTCATCCAACACTGTTAGAGTGGGCCCACCTGAAACATGGACAGTACAACCTACATCTGCGTGATGTCATAACTGAGAAACAAGATCCATATTAATGCTGAACCACTGTGACAGCCTGAAATCTTTGATACTAAATGCAGTTACATTTTTTAATTAAATTTAATGAGATTATGTCACTTCAGATTAGAGGTAGAGAGGTGAATATGAATAGGGGTCTGAGGAGATGGAGGAGAAAGTGGTCATGTAGAAATGCAATGTTCTATCAGAATATCTGCATACAGGAACCGAATGAAAGTAATGACATGCAGTGTACCTGGTTTTAGTTCAAAACAGATGGTTTTCCTATAAGAATCATGGCTGGTAATCTCTTTACTACAATTATTAAGAACTTAAAATACAGAAATATATAAGACTGGCTATAATTTTAGGTTACATTGTTTGTTGAAGTTCTTCCAATGGTTTGGATAACATTACAAACGTTTACCTTTAGGGCTATGAATGTAATATTTGCTGAAATGTTAGGACTTCAACAAATGGCATGGCTGAAACCAATTATCTGTGGATCAGTACACATATATTCCAGAACCACATAATTTTGGAATATTGAAGCAACAATACATCTAAGAATTCTGAAAACCAATTAAATGTAAATAGCCATATTATGAATGCTGGGTACAATAAGATGATGTGTGTTATGCAGAAGCAACAATCTTGTCATCCAAGGAGAAGAGATCGAAGAATACGCTGTCAATACCAACATCAGAGACGAAGAAAGCACAAGCGGAAGAGAGGAGAAATCTTTCATGTAGTTCATATATCAACATCTAGGTTACCTCAAAACAAACGCCCTCCAAGAAAATACCAACACGCATTATCACTGCAATCATTAGCATGCAGCCACCATGTACCATGGTCATCAATACATCGTAAACATGAGTCTGAGCAATCACAGCACAGTTCTGACATCACATCCAGAGGATTGCCTACACACTTAATGCTCAATAGTAAATGGTATGGTAGGTGGAGCAGATGGTCCCCATGCTCCATCTCATGCACTACACAGAGGTACAGGTTTGTATGCGTTACATATTCTTTACCTCTGCTAAAATCCAATTTCAGTGAATGGGTTGATGAAATCTTCCAATATGTTCCGTATTCCGTATTATGAGACTGTTTTTCTGAGTATGAAAGTAATTCCTTTAACTAAGGGAGAAACTGGGGGGCACACGGTAGTGTAGTTGGTTGAGCTGGAAAGACTTATCAACTGATCATGCTGCTTCTTCACTTACCACAGACATACTTCAAGCATGGAATGATATAACTTCTGTTGAGATTTTTTGTGACCTTGCCAAGGCGCTTGATCGTGTTAATCATGAGATATTGATATCCAAATTTGAGTATTATGGTGTTCAGGATTGTAATTTAAATTGGTTTAAGTCCTATCTATCAGATAGAAAACAGAGGGTGCATCTCAGAATTGATGATGATTATGATTACTTCTCCAAATGGAAAAGAGTTAAGCAAGGAGTTCCTCAGGGGTCGGCCTTAGGATAATTTCTTTTTATTATTTACATCAATGACTTGCCATTATGCATCAGTAAATAGGTGAATGTTTTTCTCTTTGCGGATGACACCAGTATTTTGGTCATTGGAAAAAATAATTGTGCGTTTAAGCACAAAGTTGCAGATACTCTGTCTCTCATTGTACATTGGTTTATAGCGGACAAGTTGGTGTTAAATATTAACAAAACTAATATTATTAATTTTGCTCCTAAACAGTCTCCCAAATCTTTGCTGGCATTATCCTCTGGAAAATTGGTAATGAATGAAGTCTATGTAATAACATTTTTGGGTATACAAATTGATAATAAATTGAATTGGAAGAGTCATGTGGAATACATCCTTCCTAAACTCAAGTTCTGTTATTTTTGTAATTAGGAGTTTATCTTATTTTATGAACTTAAAAACCCTGCAAATGGTGTATGTTTCTTACTTTCATTCTATCATCAAGTATGGACTAGTCCTCTGTGGCAATTAGACTAATAATTCTAGAGTTTTTAAATTACAAAAGAAAGTAATAAGGATCATATTGGGAGTGTGACCTAGAGACTCATGTAGAAGTCTTTTTAAGAAATTAGAAATTTTACCATTGTCATGTGAACATATTTTTTCCTTGATGTTGTTTGTGATAGAAAATCAAACTAATTTCTGTTAAGGTTCAGAGGTTCATGGCCCAAACACTAGAAGCAAAAATCAAATTTATATTCCAACTTCAAATCTTTCTGTTTTCCAGAAGGACACTATGTTTACTGGTATTAGGTTATTTAATAGATTGCCAAACACCTTCAAAATCTTAGAAAAGATAGAATCAGTTTTAAAAATAATTTATTTTCAAATATCATGAATAACACATTTTATACATTTGATGAATTTTTGGAGCATACAGTAAATAATTAGTTACCGTGTTTGTTTAGCTTCATATTGTACTTCCTGCTATGTTGGTCTGTGTTATGCTTGTGACCAGTTTCATGTCCATTGTATTTTGGACTTGTTTAAATGCGAAATGTATGTATGTATGTATGTAGGAAAATGGATCTCAGAGATAGAATGGGGTGGTGTGGTTGGATTGATCTGGCTCAGGATAGGACCCAATGGATGCTGTTGTAAACACAGTAATGAAACTGTGGGTTCCATAAAATGCTGCTAAGTTCTTGAGTAGCTGCAGAGCTGGCGGCTTCTCAAGAAGGGCTCAGCTCCATGAAGTGAGTTTAGTTTGGTACATTATCAGTGCAATAAGAGCATAACTGTTGGGGAAAGTCAGTGCTCAATACCCATTAGAATACTCATTTATAGTCTTTCTGTATAATAAGAGGGAGTGACTTAATGGTGGAATTGTCTGGAATGACAATAATGTATGTCTGTCACAGATGGTGTAAACGACCTATCTTCTGTGGAAATGAATATATACAGGAGGTAGCATACTGTTACATAGAAGGTAGCTTCTGCCAAAGATGGATCTACAGACAGATTCAACAGCAGACTGATGAAGAAAATGAAGGTGAGCTAAACATAACAGTGTATTACAACAAAGAATGCTTTTGTAAAACATACTTGCTTATGCATGTCATTTGGAGTTTTGTTTATGTATTCACGAGGTTTGTGTATTATAGGAAACAGAATACATCACACTGTGTTCGTTTATGCCTAACCTCCTGCCCTTTTTAAAATACAAATACAAACACAAATCTTCATGCAAGCATATGCACACTCTCAATTTCTACATATCCCCTCTTTACTCTTATGATTTTAATTCCTCAATAGGAGATGGTAGCGTTAAGAGGTAGATTGTGATGTGCATTTTATCAAAGTTATTCTAGACGACTAATTTCACTACCATTACCACTGCTGCTGCTGTCATCATTGTTGTTGTTACACTTTATTTGGACTTTATCTGTTGTGTGATTTCACATGTAAAATTGAAACAATTCTATCTTTCAGAAACTGACAGTTTCCATCCCCCTTATATGTTCATCCTTCCTTATTATTTCTATGCCTGCTGATGAAGATTAACGTTGTCTAATGGGCCCTACAAAGTAGACTGTTTGTATTTTATGTAAGGAGAGAGACAGAGCCACTCTCTGGGACATACCAATGGTTAGAATTTTTACATCTTAGATCAAACAGTGAATGAAATTCAAATAGAATACTACACTAATATATAACTTGTATGGTTTGAGTTATTGTAGTACACTTTTGAGTGGCATCTCAACTATCCACTGCCTACAGCTGTTTTATGAGTTGTCTTAGAGCCATTAAATAACATACCAACCACCTGAGGAATCTTAAAATCTCGTTTTTCCCAGATTGTAATGAGACATAAATGATAAAACAATGAACTGTTCTGCATTATTCATGTGGATTAGATTTTGTACAATAATGTAACACAAGCTTTCAGCTTACATAGGTACTATGTGTAAATACCAGATTCATTTTCAGCAAGTGTACAAAATGACCTCTTCTTCCGTGGTTTATATACGAGTTATTTCAGGAACTTTTAGCATGTTATAAGAGCTGTCTTGTACAGCCAAAACAATTTAACCACTGAAGTGAGTGATGCTGGACAACTGGGGCTCCATTCCCAGCACGGAAATATTTTTCTTTTTACTGCTGTGTCCAGACCAGGTGTAGAGCCTCCCAAGTCTTGTACTCAAAGGGCAAATGGATGATACAGCTGGAGCTTGAAGCTGACCATTCCCCTCCATTCACTATTAACATAATGAGGTTAAGAATGCTTGCAGCTGCACTTTCATCCCCATGTATGTCATCATAGTATAGTGCTTTAAGCATAGAAATAACTTTTCCTTCATCTTCTGTTAGTAGGCCTATGCACATATGGTAAATAGGTAAAGTTTCCCTGTGGTTAATTACTTAAGCAATTAAGCAGCACAGCATTAAGTTGTATGGGGGAGTGAAGATTATAGCTCCACTATTTTCTACCTCAGTAATAGATGGAGGTGACTGGTCAGCTTCCCGCCCCTGCTGCTTTATTTCCAGGGAAATTGCCCCAAGTAGCCATTGCACAGGAGGCTGGGTGGTCCTCAGAGCCAGTCTGAATGCTGTGAAGAGAAAAATCTCTTGCCCCTGCCAGGAATCAAACCCCAAATTGTGGGCCATCCAGCTAGTTGTTATACTGACTAAGCTATCCCACATATACACACAAAAGGTACAATTCCTATCACTGGCAAATTATTATCTAGAAGTCAAGTCATGTGGAATGAGAATCACATGGCCTCCCCACACTTGCCACCTTTTACAGATATCTCATATAATGAAGTGAAGGGAAGCTGTGAATATTGTTAACACCATGGTTCCAAGCAAAATATTAGAGTATTTATTAAACATAGAATAGAAAATATATCATTATGTTCCTCTAGTTTTAGTGGTCTGCCAGTGCACTAGTCAGGCAGAGCATTTTTCCCTTGATTTGGTGTTGAAGAGCCTTCAATATTTGATTGTAACTGTTGACAGATTGGTGCATGAGATAACTTTGATATTTTGAACTTCAATATAATGTTAAAAGCAGTTTGTCTGGCTAGCTGGTCTGATTATTGAGACTGAACCGTGGAAGAAACTAACCCAGATCATTCAAGAAATACTCTGTGCTTATAGAATATATTGCTTTGTCCATAAACTAATAAGCAACTTATGTCTTCAACTATGAAATATTCTGTGCTTATAGATCACCTCAGGGAGTGGGGATAGCGCAGTAGGTATAGCAACTGGCTACAGGCTGGACAGCCAAGGGGTTGGGGTTCAAGTCCCAGTGGGGACAAGAATTTTCACTTCTCCATGTTGTCCAGACAGGCTCTGGGGTCCATCCAACCTCCTATCCAATGGGTACTGTGGGCTCTTACCCCTGGGGTAAAACAGCTGGGGTGTGAAGATGACCATTTACCTCCAACTAGTGCCAAGATAAAAAAACCTGGTTGTATATACCCACTCCTCCATACGTCTTCATGGCATAGTGCTTAATTAGTTAATCACAGGGATAACTTTACCTTTACCGTTTTACTTTTATAGATCACCTCACTTTGTCCACCAACTTATATGCAACTGGTGTTCTCAGCTGGTGTTGACAGTGAGTATGATAATGGTGTCTGGAGCCAAGAAAACAACAGAGTAGGGGTTGATGATAGTGCAGGAGCCTTGAAGTCACCCCGCCAGTTGCACTGTGGGATCGCAAATCACACCATAACCTGGCCCTTGCTTAGGATTATTGGTGGACGTCCAGCGCAGAAGGGACGATGGCCATGGCAGGTGGCTGTCCTCAACAGGTTCAAGGTAACCTCATTATTCCTCTTCTGTCCTCCATATATCAGGTTCAAGCTTCTTCTGTCTTCATAGTCATCACATGTATGGTCAGTCTGTAGCTTTACATGCTCTTGGGCATCTGGCACTATTTATCACATTCAAGTGAAACATTTCCCCTGTAATTTTACAATGTTCTGTTTATTGAAGAAATATGTAGCCAGTTAGTTCTGGAGACACAACTAAGTCTCTGAAAGTACTGGTGATACTAGGTCATAGCCTATAAACAGGTCAAGTTTAAATAAAATACAAAACTTAGCTACTATCACGCATTTATGATTTGGCACAGAATGACTCGACACAACTTTTTGGGTTCTTAATCCATGTGTCACTTCCACATAAATGTGTTGGAACAGACATCATTTTATAACATTTAACTTCATCTCTTTCCTTACTTGTTCTTTTAATGCTTTCTTTATTATTATATATATTTTATTGTTTATGTCACAACCAGTATCATAAGAAAGTGACCTTTCCAGCTTAGTTATTAAAATTTGAAGCTTTTCAATAATAAAATTAAAAAATGCTGCAGCAAATTAAATATTTTCTTCTGCAATTTATTACTTTTAATCTTATTACCACTATCATGCCAAACTGTGTCCCATGGTTTAATAGGGCTGACAGGATATTTCTGTAGAACTTTCTCCAGACACCAAGTGATAATTTGATTACCAGTGAAGAGCAAATTATTTAGGAAACATCAGTAGTTTTCTTAAAGTCAGTACTATTATAAAGTTATACTTGTCCTACATCTACTATGCAATAGAATATCTTATATTTATGTATGTGTTCTATATTTGATTGTATTGATTTCTTTTACTTTTGTGTGATTCTGCCAATTCTACAACTGGATCTGGTACCTGTTGAGTTAGTGTGTACAAATAAAGAATTCAACTGAATTACTACTACCACTACCACTGNCTATTACTTCTCTTTCTTTTGTAATTATAGGAGGCATTCTGTGGAGGCACCTTGATTGATCCACATTGGGTCTTAACAGCAGCCCACTGTGTGAGGAAGCGGCTGTATGTAAGGTTAGGAGAACACGACCTGGATGAAAATGAGGGAACTGAACTGGAGTTTCGGGTATGAAATTATTGCAGCAAATCAATTAGTGCATAATGCATTTACCACCAAAATATATTCCTTTGGAACTGAGTATTCAACTGTGAAGGCTTCAAAGAACTTCAGTATAAACAACAGTATTTTCTCTCAAGTACCATGCTAGGTAGGTTTTGGGTTTCATCCAACCTTTTACTCAATTGGAGGTTTGGGGCTTTTTCTCTGAGAGTAAAGGGATGTAATGCTGAGCACTCATCTCCATCTAATGCAAGGCTAAGAATGCGCTGAACTGTACCTTCACTCCCCTTATGTCTCATGAAATGGTGCTTGTTAAGTTCAGGATCAACATTCCTCTTAACTACAAACTAGGCTGTAGCAGCATTAAAAGTAGTCATATTTTGCAAGCAACCATAGCCTATCATTTCTCTCTCACAATTCTCCAGATTATGACCAGATGCTACATTCTATTATGTGACAGAATATTAGTATTCATTCCATGCACACTGTCCACGTTTCACTAGCATTGTGAAAGATTAAAACAATAATATGTGATAATGTTGGCTGTATCTATAAATAAATATCCAAGGCATCACTAGAAATATGACTTCAGAAATATAACTTGTTTAAATATAGTAGCTGCTTTATAAAATCCATTCACCCAGAGTCTTACAGTATGCTTAATACAGAATATTTTATTACATGTATCTAAAATATCTCACTGTTTACTGTTAAACATTAAGACCAGAGAACATAAGTCATATTGACATTGTTCATTAAATAGTCACACATTTAATTTTACACAAAAACATATCCTCCACTGACCTCTATTAATTAGCTCATCATCTTTCCACCCACCTGACATTCTTCAAATTCTTAACATTACTACTTTATGCACTAATTATCTTACATTTGAAATTAAGGCATGTATGGATGCTTGAATACTTGCATGGTTTCCAGACATATGCAGAGTTAAATTTTCCCCCAATACTTTGTGCTCATATTCTGACTTGTAGTAAAAAATGAACAAAAAGTGTCTCCAGATCTCTCCAAGCAACATATGCCAGATGTGAGATTAGTAGCTGTGGTTTTGGTTACTTTTCTCATGAGGCCAAGATATCCAAATTTCTGTTTTTCAATTCATCTTGTATCATATAAATAAAAACAAATACACCAGTTCTTCCAAAACCAGTGTCATCATTGGATTCATCAAAAGAGACAATTTACCATCCTTAGCATGATCCAGATTAGGATATTGTCAACAGGCAAATTTATCGCTTAGTCTGAAGCAATTAATGACAATTAATAAATAGGTAATAAATTGAAAATTACTTCCTTACATATGAAAAGGTCCAGTGTTTCCTATACAGCAGTGTATAGTTTGTTCACAAAATTGTGATGGTTCATCAATCACAAAGAATAAAAATACACCACTGAGTCCCATCCTGAATCCTGAACCTGGATTTTCAGGTACTTTCTTTTCATAAATGTCGCTTGTGTACTAGCATTAGATTAGCATATGAGGGATTTATTGCTTTTTTTTTTTATTGCTAGGGGGTGGGACTAAGTCCCTTATACTGCGGCCACTTCTGGCCTATGTACCAGCCTCAGATGACAGGCGAGGGTCATTGTGGAGCAATTGGTGGAATGAAGATTGGCCACTTTGTCCACCACAAATCCCACTTGACGAGACCCGGGATGAAACCTGGGCTGCCACGGTGGAAAGCCAGCAACTAACCTTTTGAGCTATGGCGTGGCCTAAATATGAGGGATTTAAGTTCATGGGCGAGTTTTCTGGAAAATGATTTAATATCGAACTCTAGGCATAAAACATGAAGCCCATTTCCTATGGCACAGACTTCCAGTCCTACAAATTTTGTGTTGTGAATGTCACACTTGGTAATGTACACGTAAATTTCAATCCATTTTTACACTGTATGTTAGATATGGTCTGTTGTCCGCCATATGTGTATACTATATTATATTTGCAATGTTTTGGATGTTGGGTCTAATCACATCTCCAAGCAATTTGTTGTCATTTTACTGAAAGAGTTCTTAATTTAATTTCAGGGTTAGTTGTAACAGTTGGTATCTGAACTCTTTTACCATAAAATTATATTGCTACCCAACTGCAGAAACAATGTCAAAAATATGTTCTCTCAGACAATGGACAATGTCCAGCACAACTGTTGTATAATGGATATAATCTTACAAGTTCTAATCTCACATAGGTGCTTACGCAGACAGTCTGCTTAACAATTGCTTTCATTATGTTTTTGGAGCTGCAGGTAGAGCAGGCGGTGACACACCCAGGGTATGATGCTGATACAGTGGATAATGACGTGGCACTGCTCCGGCTGCCAATGGAGGTGCATCCAGACAAGTACCAAGCCTTTGCCTGCTTGCCTCGCCATGAACAAGAGCTGCCCCCTGCTCATCAGATGTGCACTATTTTAGGATGGGGCAAGAAACGAAGCTCTGATGCATTTGGAACAGACATCCTACATGAAGCCATGGTATTCCTCTTTGCATTTCACAGGCCATTGCCATTATCAACTACACATTCCTTATTCATATTTCAGATGGCTGTGAGAAGAATATTTTATTTTGGGGTAATATTTCCAAGTTGGTAGCTAGAATTAGTTTTCTGCTTTCTTCACATCTTAAAATCATCTACAGAATTCTTAGCGTACTAAGAATGTCACTGTACTTATCAGCTGTACTAAAACTCACGTTAAAGGAAGAAGATAGATTGACGATGTTTGGGAACAAAATGCTCATGAGATTACAGGGACCAAAGGAGGGGCAGGAGAATTGAAAGAACTACACAATGAAGAGCTGCACAATTTGTATTCTTCACCAAATATTGTAAGGGTGATCAAATCAAGGGACATGTATTACACTTGGAAGTGCCAAGAAATATAAACATTTCATTCATAAATCTTGAAGAAAAAACCCAATTTAGGCATAGGTGGCAGGATAATATAAAAATTTATCTTGATTAAATATGAAAGTGTGGAATGTATGTAATTTATATGGGTCAGGATAGGGACTAGTGACGACCTTTTGTGAAAATGGTAATGAACATTCAGGTTTCAAAGGTGGGGAATGTTTTGACTAGCTAAATGGCTGTTTTCTTCCCATAATGAGCTTCATTGTTACACAGTAAAAAAGATCATGTATTTAACAATATTAATGTTATTTTCCACTGTGTTATATCATCTCATGTAAGTCTCCAACAGTGCTATTCTTTCCAGTTATTCACATCAAAATGCGAAGAATTCTTTCCAGGAATGTGTAGTTCTTCAAACCAAAATATATTCCAAGTCACACTTTCCTAGCTTCTTCGGTATTCTTTTCAGCTTCAAGTTCAGTCAGCAGCTGCATAATCAAACAGTCCCATGTTGTTATGGTTGTTAGGGTGACTTAATAGGTTGCGAAACTATACCAGATTCATATCTCTTGATGTTTTGCGAGAACCAGTAGGGAGTTGCCATGGCTTTGCCGACATGTTGTTCTGTGTATATCTGTGTAGCAGCAGCAGCTTTAGGAAACTGATATCAGAACAGACTACATAGGCACCAAACTAACTTACTCCATAATACAACACAAACTCTGTGGCCTGTAATCTACAAGCAAACTATACCGACAGAGTGACCACTGTTTGTCGGCGAAGTTAGTGCCAACTTTAGTGGATAGAGGGTGTCATGTGGTCAGCGCAACGGATCCCCACAGCAATGAATCTCGGTTTTCCAGACCAGAGTAGCTATTTTCTTGAAATAGCTTCTCATTTATCCTCATAAGACTGAGTGGAACCCGTTCCAGGCCCACTACTTCTCAGAAAATCTCTAGCGCCGGGAATCGAACCCGGGACCTCTGGATCTGTAGCCAGGAACGTGTAATATAAAGAAATGACGTCAAACCATCATAATTATGTGGCTTTTTAACCCAGAGGTGCAGCTAATGGTGCGTTGTCATCATCACCACCTTCACCAGAACTGTTGTCGTCATTGTTGTGATCATCACTTTT
>NW_019739603.1:0-5000 GCF_002891405.2 Cryptotermes secundus
TGAATTAGCTAGGTCAAAATTGGTCAATTTTAAGACGAAACAAAATGAAAAAAGGTAAGAAAGTAGGTCAATGTTTTCAAATTAAAGATCTTGTATGGCTAAAAAAAGAGAACATAACTAAATTAGATCCATATTGGGAAGGACCATATGAGATTCAGGAAATAAAATACACAAACGTAAAAATCAAGAAATTTGGGAAAAGGAAACATATTATAGTTCACATGAATAGGTTAAAACCCTGTTGTTGTTGATCCTTTCAGATCAATAATGAGGCTCAGGCAGTGGGTCAGCTTGTGCATCCTCCTTGTAACATGGAATCGAATCCATGGTCAGAAGTTAGAAATGCTACCTTCAGCAAGTGGCATTTATTACGATGAAATAGGTACAGTGCACCTGTACCGTATGAAGTGGAAAGTTATTTGTTATGTTAATCTGTCTCCCCATAGAGACTTGTGGAAGCCAACAAAGATATTTCAAAGAAAAGTAATGGAATACTGTAGTAAAATGGAATCGCAAGAATGGTATTACCTGACAGATTGTAGGGCTTCGTTACCCTATTTCCAAAGTAAGGCTGAGTATATAGATCAGTTGAAAGATAGCTTAATGGATTTTACCACTCTGAGTAAACCTGAAAGAAAACGCAGGTCATTGAGGATTAAAATAAGTTGGTTTGATTTTCTTGGCGAATGGTTTCATATTCTCGCAGGTACAGTGACAGACAAAGAAGTCGAGCAAAATAATGAACATATAAATAGTTGGAACAAAAACAAGCTAAGTTTTTGCATGTAGCTAGTGAAGACATGACCATTATTAAGACAACCATTAGCAGTATAAACAGTACAATGAGTAAAGTCAGTCAGAATGAAGAGATGTTGAAAAGGCATATGATTGTTGTAGAAAAGTAAACAAGAAATACATTAACTAAGCTAGAGGTAGCCAGTGGGCAAAATAGTATGATAAAAGAGCAGATAAAAATAGTCTTGCGAGGCATGTAGGAAAGTCGGCATTCTTTTGAACTTTTGCTTGATGCTTTCGTTCATGCCGAACGAGGAAGTCTTCAACCACATCTATTGACACTAAGAACTGTGAGAGGTATTGTTTCCAAGCAAACTTTACCTCTGGGTCTTGATTTTCCGAACTTTCCGATTTCCGAACTATCTAGATTAATTGTTTCTCATGCACATGTATACCAAGAATATTTAGTTTATGTGGCAGAGAAACCTTTACTTCTTCCAAGTGAATTTTAGTTATATAAGATAATTCCATTTCCTGTGTCGGATCCTACTCTCAAGGAGAAGGATCCCGCCACACAGAAATATGTTTGTTGTACCACAGAAAGAGTTAATATTTACTGATAATACGAGAAAACAATTCGGTAAGATGAATTTTGAAGACTTACAAGCATATTATATGGCCAACGAATTAACACATGTTTGCCAAGATAAAGTGTTGTTGTCAAACTGTATCCCAGGAGAAGACTGTGAATCTAGTTTGCTACATCCTTCCTCTCAATTTGTTCCAAAAGAAGTATGTGAAATCAAGATGACAGCATTACGTTATACTTATTGGATTCCATTACAGCAGAGCAGTCAGTGGCTTTACACTTCACCTGTGGATGAAAGGGTTACTGTAATTTGCGACGATAACATTGCTGTGTATGTTCATGCCGTTAATAGGGGAAGATTATCATTGAAACCCAGATGTAAAGCTTATACAGCACATGTTACGCTTTATTCTTCAACCAGATTAACTATTGAAGGCAATGTATCTAAGGTCTTTTTGCCAGAGTTAAATTTGAATTTTGACTGTTGTTTCGGGGAACACGAGAAAAAGAAAATAAATGAGATACCACTCGACATTCCCCTAAATAACGTGATGTCCTCTATTGATGATCTTAGATTAGCTAGTATTAAGGTAGACAAGGTAAGACAACTTATTAATGAACAAGAACAAACAGATTATTCGACCTATTATAAGCACATTATATCAACTGGTTTATCTACTGGAACCATTGTAATGTTAATGCTAAGCATTTGCCTTTGTTGTTGTTGCTGCAAGTGTTGCAGACAATGCTTCTTTTGGTTTGTAAGAACTTGGAATCCAAAACGAATATTCAGTGACTGCGTCAGTGGATGTCGGGAGATAAAGGATTCATTCAATACACATAATACTGTGATTACTGTAGATTCAAGACATGGAGCAATGAGTTGTCAGGACAAGGAAGACTTGACCAACACACTGACCAAGTCTCTCTTTGAGATTGATCAAATAGATAAAACAAAATTTTAAAGTCAAGCTCAAAAGTTACCTTCAGCTCCAACTAGTGAAGAAGATTTGAGAGATTTTATTAAGCAAGTTCAAAAGGAGAAAAACAGTCCCATGTCTCAGAGATTACGTAAAAAGAAGCAGGATCCAGGGAGCAATCCTCTGTTTGATTACAGGAAGTAGAAAAGGTTCAAAGTAATCTATCTACGTCGAACTTTTTTTTGGGGGGGGGTTTGGTGTCGTGAGGATCGAACTCTTATCCTTTTGAGTTGCATTCATATTTTCCTCTAAGGGAATATGTATAACATAACGATAATATTCACATGTAGGCCACATCCGGCACCTTGGTCTTAACTGTAATGCATACAAGTGTAAGAAAATACTAAATTTAAGATGTATTGATGTACTACTTGGTGTAATAGCGGATTTCCAGACACACACGCATAGCAGGTTATTTTCAAGTATAGCACCAGCTGTATTTACTGATGGAGAGAACAGGTACTTGACTTATATTAACAGAAGGGAGAAAAAATGTTTTATCTCTCCGTATTAACAGAAGGGAGAAATGTTTTATCTCTCCAAGTAATTAGGCTATTTCTGGTGATGCATGTATGTCCTGGGTTCTGTTATTATTTAAGTATGAGAGGACAACTTGCCCTCGGCTAAGACAGCTGATGACATCATGCGTGGATGGACTTTGAGCACACGCATCATGCCACCTGTGTAAACATCACCACCACCCGCTTCAGACGCATTGTATATATTAGTTGAGTAGTGCTGTCGGAGACATCATTATTGTTATAATAGTGCCAGTGGTAGGAGGTCGGCAGTCGAGTCTCGGCTTGATACGGCATGTAGTCACCAAGAAGCTACAATAAACTATCTGTGGTTCTATCCTATCTTCTGTGTTAGAGGACGATGAACATCTTCCACCTACGTCGATTGACTTCACCCTCATCCTGATTCACAACCATAGCACTCGTCGAGGATACACAGCTCTCGACGAACCCATTAATAAAATTGCTATAAGATTGGTTGCAGCGGCGGGGTCAGCCTGGCTATCCAGCCCAGACTAGCACTTATAACATGGGGGCAGCGTGGTGGGATTGTGCTAATCAAGTTGGTCAACTTGGAGACTACTTGAACTGTTGTGAATCACATCAAAAGGAATGATCACCCTTGAGAGAAAGGATTGATAAACAATATTATAAGTAATAATATTTGTGGTATCATATAATGAAGATACTAATGTGGATTAACAAGCCACTGTAACTATTGTAATAATTTAAGAACAAGAGTGTACCTCGGACCGAGGGTCGCAGGAAACCATGTGTAATCAGTATAGCAAGCCAGGACAGGCGACACTTTTGAGGAAGCTTTTAGCCAAAGGTTTAAGTAACCTAAGTATTTCTGGTCCATTACCATGAATCTGTCAGGACCCTCCTTCCGGGTCTTCCAATAAGGAAACCATCTTACGTGTATTTATGTGTAACATTTTTAAAAGTATTTTGCAATTTAAACGCATTATAGGAGGAATCTGGGGTTGAGACACAAACTTAAAGTTCTCTCCCACGCTCGGAATAAGGCTCTGAGAGTTGTGTTTCTTGTAACCTTATTGCACAGCTGACCCTAATGCATTTTGGAGGGGATATGTGGGTGCATTCCTGTGAACCAACGCCCAGTTCGGTCCTATAAGAAGGTACGTGTGAAAACACACGGTATCAGATCTTCTGGTCACATTATAGAGGGCGAAGCTCTGCTTCTCTACAGTTAAACTTATTCCTTGTACTTCCACCACGCTGGTCTGTTAGATTCAGTAAAGCGAGATCTCCTGTTGCAACCAAGAAGACTTAGTTTTTCTTGCTTACCTACAAGTCTCCGTAACTATCCTAATTTATTGTCGAAGTCTAGAACATCCTGAGGCATCGACATTGTGACGTCTAGCTGTCATCGAGAGACCACGCTTATGACATCACCGGTGGTAGCGACGACATTACATGTTGGCAGCGTTGGGATAGTTGCGAATAATTGCCAATAACTTGCAAATAACATCCGACAACAGAGAGAGACTCATGGGCTGCCGACGGAAGGGCCCGGAGGACTTGGAACAGCCGAGGCATATCCAAGCCCGCTTCTCTAGCACAACGTCCCGGAGGAATCATCAAGGGCCCGAGGTACTATGAAGGAAACAGCCGCTGGATCTGTGGAAGGAAGCTGTCATCAGCGGCCCCTGCTACATCCCAAGGGACCGCAGAGGCGACGAGCCGACAGCAGCCGCCGACGCGAGATTAGTGTGTGGACACCTCGAGGGGCATCATTCTCATCGCTCTGAACTTCGGTCTTCCAACCACCCTTGATTCTTCAATTTCATAAGGTTAGTCCAATTCCATGAAGGCAGAAGATGAAAATGATTTTATTTCTGTTGTTCAGGCTGTTAAATTAATCCATAAAAATTTGATGGAAATCCCAAACAATTACGCGAATTTTGTGAGGGAGTAGAATCCGCTAGACAAGTTGTACATCCCAATAAGCACCCTTTGTAATTGAAGTTCATTGAATCCAAAATCACTGGGGAAGAAAAGGATAGACTGCTAGCAAGATCGGAAAGAAATACTTGGGCGCAGGTTAAAGCTATCCTAGAGGAAAATTACGCAGTTAAGAGAACGCTCGAATATTACGCGAGCTTACTGTTTGCAGCTAAGCAAGGAAACGGCGAGACAGTAGCCCAGTGGGGA
>NW_019739603.1:6530-8481 GCF_002891405.2 Cryptotermes secundus
CAGCCCGCCTCTGCCACA
The DNA here is from genome assembly GCF_002891405.2 of Cryptotermes secundus. Taxonomy (NCBI): domain Eukaryota; kingdom Metazoa; phylum Arthropoda; class Insecta; order Blattodea; family Kalotermitidae; genus Cryptotermes; species Cryptotermes secundus. The sequence continues at coordinate 6,549 of NW_019739603.1, forward strand.
ACTGTAACGCCGCAAGCAGGGGGGCGTGGAGTGATCCCTCCTTGCCACCCTTACTCTGTAAGGAGTTATCACAATCCTCCTAGCTCACCCTTAGCTAGGATTCTCCTATTTCGGGGTTTCCTTCTCGGTAAACGCTGCCACCATCTATTATCTGTCCTTTCGATTGTGGGCACCACTCCCTGACATATAGTCGTGCTCCTCCGTGACCACTCCTCATATAGTTTACAGGTAGCGACTTGATACATTATTATTACACTTTATCATTATATCTTAAGGGGCGTTGCTATCCAGGCTACTGAACTCTGCCCGTGTGGCAGGAGCCTATCCNGGGAGCCTATCCATGTCTATTCTTAGCACTTCTTAAGCGTTCGGCTGCCGTTGCAACTCTCATTGTGGTAGGATCTTCTGGATGGTTCGAGGAAGGTGGTTGTGGAAGGTGAATCACACTCCCCGGTACATCCTACTCTATCTATTCTATCTATTTACATTGATATTTACATTATTTACACTATCAGCAAAGACTGACCTTCAGTCTGTACTACATAGAGTCTTTACTACACGTCTGTTTCTTCGAGTTCCCCCTTTCAGGGGTGGAGGCCTTGAGCCTCTCTCTCTCTCTCTCTCTCTGACTTGACTAATGAGGACATGCAAGTCCCCCTCGTGAACATAAATATTTTTCCTGTATATTTCTGATTACACATGATATACAATTACCCTATCCCTCGTAAAGTCTCACCCTTAACTTAATCTACCCTGGGTTGTACGTATTAAATCCCGCATACTCTATCTATCACTATAAGATAACCATATCCTTGACCATACTCTATAAATCACTTATTGCCTGACTAAGATCCTAGGCAATTACAGGATCCTGGTATCCTACCCTAAGGGCTCACTGGGTACACTGGAGTTGCACATTGAAAATAACTCATCAACACAGTTATCACCAATATTATTAAACAACGATATTATCAACCAGCATGGCTGTTATGCGTAAATAAACTTACGTGAAGTACAAGATGCAGGCCCACTGCCTCCGCTGGTAATACCCATATCGAAGAGAGCCTTCGGCTGACAACCGAATATTGTGTGTTAAAACATGATCCAAATCCCCCGAAATTCCCTAATTTATGGTTTTAATTCGCTGATTCAGCGTTGACGACAGAGGGTAGGTGACTCCCCCTCAGTGTCCTCAATCCTCATAATCACCTCCTCATTGGCTCTCATGGGTGGTTGTGGGCGGACCCCTTGCGTCTTATTGCTGTGTATGCGGTCTGTCACGATTACTCCAGTGACCGAGTGAGGCAAGTGTCTTGCTTGGCGTATACACATACTTGCTGAGCCTCCACATTCTTAACCTAATTGCCAGTCCTGGTGTTTACAAATTACTGTAAGAACTGCGAAACGCTTTTCGCAAGTCTCTAACATTTGGGTAATACCATACCATCTCCAATCTGAAATTTGGGCCGTAACATCCCTTGTAAACAGGAACCACTATGGCCTGTTTCCAATCACTTGGATAGCGGCATTATTAATTGTCACGTCCTGTAATCGCGCCAGGTATGGAATCATGGCTTCCCCACCCAGTTTTAGAATTTCACCAGAAATGCTGTCTGGCCCTACTGATTTGTTCTTACCTATCGCTGCTAACCTTTTCCTAATAATTTTCGTACTATCTGCGAAGGGTTCTCCTGAGATATCATGCTGTATTTGCGGGATGCTACGCTCACTGCTGAATACGGAAGAATAATATAAGTTGAGGAAGTTAGCCTTTTCTATCGAATCAGTAACGAGTCGTCCATTAACATCTTTGATTGCAGGAATATTTTCCCTATTTCCTTTGCGTCTTTTTACATACTTATAGAACTCAGTCTAGCAGTTACCTTCATTTTTAATACAGCCCTTAAAAATATCTCCTGCGCATTTTGCTTGG